>NC_061504.1:18574435-18680547 GCF_022539355.2 Hippoglossus stenolepis | reverse complement strand
GAGTACTCGATGACGCAAGGCCAGTGCATTGCCTTTGGCTCCCCAGTTCAAACAGCCCAGTCGCCGGACGAAGCAGGGGGAGCCATCGAGATATTTTTTTCTAACCCTAACCCAGCCAGAGCCATCGGATCGAACGGCTCTCTTGAAACCGATTTGCCTACCCTCCCAAACGTTTGCTCTCTGCAGCCAAAGAATCAACACAAGGACGTGAACTGACAAGGACACAAAGGAGAAAAGAACCAGTCCAAGGACCCAAATCCACAAAACAAAACCCAGTCTAACTGACAACGACACTTCTAAACCACAAGAAAGCCGGAGCAAAGATCAGAACCAGCAGATTGTATTCACAGCAGGAGGCAGAACAAACCCAGATCTGAGCTCTGCCCTCAAACCTGAAAAAGTGAAAATCATCTTCTAGAAATATCAGCACTATCCAGATTTACTCTGAGGTCAACTTTAAAAACAAATCCTAGAGGAAATCACAAAATAATTACAATTATTATATTGAAATCTTCTTACAATTATATAAATAAATATTACTATAAATATCCCAACTCATATGTAAAGTATTTAATATATAAAATCCCTCTTTCTCTTCCTCTTTCCTCACTTCAGTGAGGAGTAAAGGGGAGATGAGTCCACAGTTCGGTCCGGCGGGGGAGGGTTTGACCCGCATGTCTCTCTCCTGACTCCTGTTTCCTCTATTATGTTATCACAGAAATTAAGAATATCAGTTTTATCATTTTAACAGCTAAATTTAATTACTAATAGATAATTTCAGTGGAATAATTAACCAATAAATTGATTATTTAGTAAGGGATGGACCCTACTTAATCTACTTCCTAACATTTGGATTAAATTTTATGATAATAAATAATTTTGGCAGATTAATACAAAGGTGTTTTAACTTAATAAAGAGACCGTGTCTACTGATTGGTCCATTACTCCTAAAGGATGATGGGATTAATATAAAACAAGTCTAGTCAAATTACTCTCCTTATCTGCAAAATAAATCCAAAACGATCAGAAAATATCACCCAGAGTGAATTTCTTAATTTAAGATTTTTAATTATTTAATTATTTATTTATTTATTAATTGAATGATTGAGTACCATATTAGTTTGTCAGGACAAACACTACCCCTACTGGCACACTAAGGAAGAGATAATAATTAAAAACCAATTCGAACTGAATAAATAGAAACTTAATGTACTTCACAGATAAATCCAAGGAGACTATTAACCAATTGGATAAATAATTCATATAGATGGGTCCTACCTAATTCACTCTAATAGTTTGACTTGTTTTAGGTCACAATTATTCAATTTTAAACAAGTTTGACATGTTTTCATAGACCTTTACCAGGAGACACACTTCTCCTGCAATGCATTATGGGATTGTTTCAACATCACTTTTCTAAAATATCTCTGCATATAAGCCACCCAAACTTAAAATTATAGGATATTTACCATCCTAAGAGGGGAGTTCTCTTAATTAAGATCCTTTATAATATACAATTCCAAACTCAGCAAAACCATGAGTAAGGAGTGTACACACAGACTACACCTGCCCCACAGAGAATCAGCTCTTTAGATCAATCCATGGAGAAATCCAAGATGAGTCTGTTGTAACAATACTAGCATGTCTGGTGGTGTAAGTGACACAGAGCATTGCTCAGAAGTTTCTGGAGTCGCAGGTATGGGGCACAGGAACTTTTTAGGAGCTCCATCATTCCCAGTGGAGGACTTTTGAGCTTTGGAGGTTTGAGCCACGGCGTGTGGCCTTTCTCCAAAAACCAACAGAAGGATGAAACTGATGGAAACTAACTCACTGGGCACTGAGCAGAGTGAGTATGACCTGTTATTTATCCAACTCCACCTACTGAAGAGAACCGAATTTAAAGATGTCATCCCCAGAGTTCCACTAGGGGCTGAACTCAGAGCCAGAGCCAGAGCCAGAGGCCTCAACATGACCTTAATTTAATCTAATCCATTATCCTAACTCAATCAATACCTTAACTCTAAACCTAACCAGTTAATTCTACGCCTAAACCTAACCAGTTAATTCTACGCCTAAAACCTAACCAGTTAACCTCATGCCCAAACCTAACCTTTTAACTTTATATTAATCTTAACTCTAATCCAAACCCAAACCATTTTATCCTTAACATTAATTCTAATACTAACTAGTTGATCCTTAATAAAACGTAATCCTTTTTCTAAATTATCTTAGAATTAGACTATAATAAAACTAGCTGGACACACCCTGCTTGACCAATTACTTGGGCGGGGCCTTCCTCGAGAGGGTGTCTAGTGATGATGGCCGAAACACCCATGATCCTGAGGTCCACTACTGATGATGTGTTCTATAATGTAAAATTAGGGAAAATTAAAATAGTATTTATAGAAATAATAGTCCAACCAACTCCGTCAAAATCAAACAACCAATAATTCAAACAATGGAATGAGAAGTACAAATCATGAAATATCAATACAGAAAACAAAAACAGAAAGCACTTACAATGAAAGATTTAAAATATCAACAAAACTTAAACCAGTTTTTTAAAGGAACAATATCCCAAAACAAAATAACGTCTATATTAAAACCAACCTATATCAAAGCTATTTGAGGCAAAGGATAGGTGAGAATGGAGAGTATCGAAGACGTATGTGGCCAGTGCATTGCCTTTGCCCTAGTTCAAACTGCCCAGTCGTCGGACGAAGCAGGAGTCATCGAGATATTTTTCTAACCCTAACCCAGCCAGAGCTTACCTGGACGAACGGCCTTCTTTGAAATGATTTGCCTACCCTCCCAAAACGTTTGCTCTCTGCAGCCAAAGAATCAACACAAGGACGTGAACCGATGGCGACACAAAGGAGAAAAGAACCAGTCCAAGGACCCCAAATCCACAAACAAAACCCAGTCTAATCCGACAATCCATACTTCTAAACCACAAGAAAAGCCGGGAGCAAAGATCAGTGAACCAGCAGATTGTATTCACAGCAGGAGGCAGAACAAACTCAGATCTGAGTCGTTCAAACCTGAAAAAGATGGAAAATCATCTTCTAGAATATCAGACCACTATCCAGACTTACTCTGAGGTCAACCTTTAAAACAACTTAGAGGAAATCACAAATAATTACAATTATTATATTGAAATCTCTTACAATTATATAAATAAATATTACTATAAATATCCCAACTCATATAAAGTATTTAATATATAAAATTCCTCTTCTTCCTTCCTCTTTCCCTCACTTCAGTGAGGGAGTAAAGGGAGACAGAGTCCACAGCCCGGTCCGGCGGGGGAGGGTTTGGACCGGCATAGGTCTCTCTCCCTGACTCTGTTTCCTCTCATTATGTTATCACAGAAAATTAAGAATATATCAGTTTTATCATTTTTAACAGCTAAATTTAATTAATATAATTTCAGTGGAATAATTAACCAATAAATTGATTATTTAGTAAGGATGGACCCTACTTCTTAATCTACTCTTAACATTTGGATTAAATTCTTATGATAATAAATAATTTTTACAGACATTACAAAGGTGTTTTAACTTAATAAAGAGACTGGTGTCTATCGATTGGTCCATTACTCCTAAAGGATGATGGGATTTGGTTTATAAAACAAGTCTAGTCACCATTTCTCTTATCTGCAAAATAAATTCCAAAACTATCAGAAAAATATCACCCAGAGGAATTTCTAATTTAAGATTTTTAATTATTTAATTATTTATTTATTTATTAATTGAATGATTGAGTACTAATTTATATTAGTTTGTCAGACAAACACTACCCCTACTGGCACACTAAGGAAGAGATAATAATTAAAACCACTCCGAACTGAATAAATAGAAACTTAATGTACTTCACAGATAAATCCAAGGGAGACTATTAACCAATTGATAAATAATTCATATAGATGGGTCCTACCTAATTCACTCTAATAGTTTGGACTTGTTTTAGGTCACAATTATTCAATTTTAAACAAGTTTGACATAAGTCATAGACTTTTTACCAGGAGACACTTCTCCCCAATGCATTATGGGATTGTTTCCTTTAACATCACTTTTCTTAAAATATCTCTGCATATATAAGCCACCCAAACTTAAAATTATAGGATATTTTACCATCCTAAGAGGGAGTTCTTTAATTAAGATCCTTTTATAATATACAATTCCAAACTCAGCAAAACCATGAGTAAGGAGTGCACACACAGACTACACCTGCCCCACAGAGAATCAGCTCTTTAGATCAATCCATGGAGAAATCCAAGATGAGTCTGTTAAATAATACTAAAGCATGTCTTGCGGTGTAAGTGACACAGAGCATTGCTCAGAAGTTTCCTGGAGTCAAAGTGTGTATGGGGGCAGGAACTTTTTAGGAGCTCCATCATTCTGTAGTGGAGGACTTTTTTGAGCTTTGAGGCTTGAGTCATGCGTGTGGCCTTTCTCCAAAAACCAACAGAAGGATGAAACCGATGTTCCAACTCCCGACTGGGCACTGAGCAGAGTGAGTATGACTCAGTTATTTATCCAACTCCACCTGACTGGAAGAGAACCAGAATTTAGAAGGATGTCATCCCCAGAGTCTCCACTAGGGGCTGAAACCAGAGCCAGAGCCAGAGCCACAGAGGCCTCAACATGACCTTAATTCTAATTCCAACTATTATCCTAACCTAATCAATACCTTAACTCTAAACCTAACCAGTTAATTCTACGCCTAAACCTAACCAGTTAATTCTACGCCTAAACCTAACCAGTTAACCCCATGCCTAAACCTACCTTTTAATCCTTTATATTAATCTTAACTCTAATCCAAACCCAAACCATTTTATCCTTAATATTAATTCTAATACTAACCAGTTGATCCTTAATAAAATCATTGTGAATCCTTTTCTAAATTATCTTAGAATTAGACTATAATAAACTTAGCTGGACACACCCTGGGGTTTGGATCACTACGGCGGGCCTTCTCCTCGAGAGGTGTCTAGTGATGATGGCCGAAACACCTGATGATCCTGAGGTCCACTACTGATGATGTGTTCCATAATGTAAAAATTAGGAAATTAAAATAGTATCTATAGAAATAATAGTCCAACCAACTCCGTCAAAATCAAACAACCAATAATTCAAACAATGGAATGAGAAGCAATAAATCATGAAATATCAATACAGAAACAAAAAACAGAAAGCACTTACAATGAAAGATTTAAAAATATCAACAAAACTTAAACCAGTTTTTAAAGGAACAATATCCCAAAACAAAATAACGCTCATATTAAAAACCAACTCATATCAAAAGCCATTTCAGGCAAAGGGGATAGGTGAGAATGGAGAGTACTGATGACGCAAGGGTGGCCAGTGCATTGCCTTTGGCTCCCTTAGTTCAAACTGCCCAGCTGTCGGACGAAGCAGGGGGAGCTGGTCGAGATATTTTTCTTAACCCGACCCAGCCAGAGCCATCGGACGAACGGCTCTCTTTGGAAAAAAACCGACGCCTACCTCCTCCCAAAAACGCTTGCTCTCTGCGCAGCCAAAGAATCAACACAAGGACGGAACTGATGGGAAGGATACAAAGGAGAAAAGAACCAGTCCAAGGACCCTAAATCCACAAACAAACCCAGTCTAACTGACAAACCACACTTAAACCACAAGAAAAGCCGGGAGCAAAGATCAGAACCACAGATTGTATTCACAGCAGGAGGCAGAACAACCCAGATCTGAGCTCTGCCTCAAACCTGAAAAGATGGAAAATCATCTTCTAGAATATCAGACACTATCCAGACTTACCTGAGGTCAACCTTTAAAAACAAATCCTAGAGGAAATCACAAAATACCACAATTATTATATTGAAATCTCACTATATAAATAAATATTACTATAAATATCCCAACTCATATGTAAAGTATTTAATATATAAAAATCCCTCTCTTCCTCTTTCCTCACTTCAGTGAGGAGTAAAGGGGAGACAGAGTCCACAGCCCGGTCCGGCGGGGAGGGTTTGACCCGTACAGGTCTCTCTCCTCACCTCTGTTTCATTATGTTATCGGCTAGTAGTACCAAGAATATATCAGTTTTATCATTTTAACACAAATTTAATTAACAGATAATTTCAGTGGAATAATTAACCAATAAATTGATTATTTAGCAAGGATGGACCCTACTTAATCTACTCTAACATTTGGATTAAATTTTACGATAATAAATAATTTTACAGACATTACAAAGGTGTTTTAACTTAATAAAGAGACCGTGTCTACTGATTGGTCCATTACTCCTAAAGGATGATGGGATTGGTTTATAAAACAAGTCTAGTCAAATTACTCTCTCCTCTTATCTGCAAAATAAATCCAAAACGATCAGAAAAATATCACCCAGAGGAATTTCTAATTTAAGATTTTTAATTATTTAATTATTTATTTATTTATTAATGAATGATTGAGTACCAATTTATACTAGTTTGTCAGACAAACACTACCCCTACTGGCACACTAAGGAAGAGATAATAATTAAAACCACTCCGAACTGAATAAATAGAAACTTAATGTACTTCACAGATAACCAAGGAGACTATTAACCAATTGACAATAATTCATAGATGGGTCCTACCTAATTCACTCTAATAGTTTGACTTGTTTTAGGTCTACAATTATTCAATTTTAAACAAGTTTGACATTGTTTTCATAGACTCTTTACCAGGAGACACACTTCTCCTGCAATGCATTATGGGATTGTTTCCTTAACATCACTTTTCTCTTAAAATATCTCTGCATATAAGCTACCCAAACTTAAAATTATAGATATTTACCATCCTAAGAGGGAGTCTTCACTAAGATCCTTTTATAATATACAATTCCAAACTCAGCAAAACCATGAGCAAGGAGTGTACACACAGACTACACCTGCCCCACAGAGAATCAGCTCTTTAGATCAATCCATGGAGAAATCCAAGATGAGTCTGTTGTGTTCAATACTAAAGCATGTCTTGCGGTGTAAGTGACACAGAGCATTGCCTGTGAAGTTTCCTGAGTCGTGCGGTGTATGGGGCACAGAACTTTTAGGAGCTCCATCATTCCCAGTGGAGGACTTTTGAGCTGAGGTTTGAGCCACGGCAGGTGGCCTTTCTCCAAAACCAACAGAAGGATGAAATCATGTTCCCCAACCCTCTGACTGGGCACTGAGCAGAGTATATGACTCAGTTATTTATCCAACTCCACCTACTGAAGAGAACCAGAATTTAAAGGATGTCATCCCCAGAGTCTCCACTAGGGCTGAAACTCAGAGCCAGAGCCAGAGGCCTCAACATGACCTTAATTCTAATCTTAACCATTATCCTAACCTTAATCAATAATTTAACTCTAAACCTAACCAGTTAATTCTACGCCTAAACCTAACCAGTTAATTTACGCCCAAAACCTAACCAGTTAACCCCTATGCCTAAACCTAACCTTTTAATCCTTTATATTAATCTAACTCTAATCCAAACCCAAACCATTTTATCCTTAATATTAATTCTAATACTAACTAGTTGATCCTTAACAAAACCGTGAATCCTTTTCTAAATTATCTTAGAATTAGATTATAATAAAACTTAGTTGACAATTCTGGGCTTGACTGGACACATGGGCCTTCTCGGGAGAGGGTGTCTAGTGATGACACAAACACCCGATGATCCTGAGGTCCACTACTGATGATGTGTTCCATAATGTAAAATTAGGGAAATTAAAATAGTATCTATAGAAATAATAGTCCAACTAACTCACAAAATCAAACAACCAATAATTCAAACAATGGAATGAGAAGCAATAAATCATGAAATATCAATACAGAAAACAAAACAGAAAGCACTTACAATGAAAGATTTAAAATATCAACAAAACTTAAACCAGTTTTTTAAAGGAACAATATCCCAAACAAAATAACGCTCATATTAAAAACCAACTCATATCAAAAGCCATTTTGTGCGGGGGTGGGATAGGTGAGAATGGAGAGTATCGATGACGTATGTGGCCAGTGCATTACCTTGGCTCCCAGTTCAACTGCCCAGTCGCCGACGAAGCAGGGGGAGCTCATCGGTGATATTTTTCTAACCCTAACCCAGCCAGAGCCATCGACGAACGGCTCTCTTGAAACCGATTTGCCTAATTTCTCCAAACGCTTGTTTCTGCAGCCAAAGAATCAACACAAGGACGTGAACTGATGGGCTACACAAAGAGAAAAGAACCAGTCCAAGGACCCCAACCACAAAACAAACCCAGTCTAACTGACAATCTACACTTCTAAACCACAAGAAAAGGAGCAAAGATCAGAACCAGCAGATTGTATTCACAGCAGGAGTGCAGAATAAACCTGTGATCTGAGTTTCCGTTCTCAAACCTGAAAAGATGGCAATCATCTTCAGAATATCAGACACTATCCAGACTTACCTGAGGTCAACCTTTAAAAACAAATCCTAGAGGAAATCACAAATAATTACAATTATTATATTGAAATTTTTACAATTATATAAATAAATATTACTATAAATATCCCAACTCATATGTAAAGTATTTAATATATAAAAATCCCTCTTCTTTCCTCTTTTCCTCACTTCAGTGAGGAGTAAAGGGGGAGACAGAGTTCACAGCCCGGTCCTCAAGCGGGGGAGGGTTTGACCCGTACAGGTCTCTCTCCCTCGACTCCTGTTTCCTCATTATGTTATCACAGAAAATTAAGAATATATCAGTTTTATCATTTTTAACAGCTAAATTTAATTAACAGATAATTTCAGTGGAATAATTAACTAATAAATTGGATTATTTAGTAAGGGGATGGACCCTACTTAATCTACTCTAACATTTGGATTAAATCTTATGATAATAAAATAATTTTTACAGACATTGTTGTGCTGTGTTTTAACTTAATAAAGAGACCGTTGTCTACTGATTGGTCCATTACTCCTAAAGGATGATGGGATTGGTTTATAAAACAAGTCTAGTCAAATTACTTCCTCTTATCTGCAAAATAAATCCAAAACGATCAGAAAATATCACCCAGAGGAATTTCTTAATTTAAGATTTTAATTATTTAATTATTTATTTATTTATTAATTGGAATGATTGAGTACCAATTTATATTAGTTTGTCAGACAAACACTACCCCTACTGCACACTAAGGAAGAGATAATAATTAAAAACCAATTCGAACCGAATAAATAGAAACTTAATGCATTTCACAGATAAATCTAAGGAGATCTATTAACCAATTGGATAAATAATTCATAGATGGGTCCTACCTAATTCACTCTAGCTCTGACTTGTTTTAGGGTCACAATTATTCAATTTTAAACAAGTTTGACATGTTTCTCATAGACTCTTTTACCAGGACACTTCTCCTGCAATGCATTATGGGATTGTTTTAACATCACTTTTCTTAAAATATCTCTGCATATAAGCCACCCAAACTTAAAATTATAGGATATTTACCATCCTAAGAGGGAGTCTTCAATTGCGATCCTTTTATAATATACACCCAAACTCAGCAAAACCATGAGTAAGGAGTGTACACACAGACTACACCTGCCCCACAGAGAATCAGCTTCTTAGATCAATCCATGGAGAAATCCAAGATGAGTCTGTTGTAACAATACTAAAGCATGTCTTATGTGTGTAAGTGACACAGAGCATTGCTCAGAAGTTTCCTGGAGTCGTGCGGTGTATGGGGCACAGGAACTTTTAGGAGCTCCATCATTCCCAGTGGAGGACTTTTTTGAGCTTTGAGGTTTGAGCTTCACGGCGTGTGGCCTTTCTCCAAAACTACCAGGAAGGATGAAACCATGTTCCTAACCCCGACTGGGCACTGAGCAGAGTGAGTAAGGACTCAGTTATTTGTCCAACTCACCTACTGAAGAGAACCTAGAATTTAAAGGATGTCATCCCCAGAGTCTCCACTAGGGCTGAAAACTCAGAGCCAGAGCCAGAGCCAGAGGCCTCAACATGACTAATTCTAATCTTAACCATTATCCTAACCTTTAATCAATACCTTAACTCTAAACCTAACCAGTTAATTCTACTGCCTAAACCTAACCAGTTAATTCTACGCCTAAACCTAACCAGTTAACCCCATGCTCAAACCTAACCTTTTAATCCTTTATATTAATCTAACCTAATCCAAACCCAAACCATTTTATCCTTAATATTAATTCTAATACTAACCAGTTGATCCTTAACAAAACCGTAACTTTTCTAAATTATCTTAGAATTAGATTATAATAAACTTAGTTGGACACAATCTCTGGGTTGATCAATACCATGGGCCTTCTCGAGAGGGTGTTCAGTGATGATGGCCGAACACCCATGATCCTGAGGTCCACTCACTGATGATGTGTTCCATAATGTAAAATTAGGAATTAAAATAGTATCTATAGAAATAATAGTCCAACCAACTCCGTCAAAATCAAACAACCAATAATTCAAACAATGGAATGAGAAGCAATAAATCATGAAATATCAATACAGAAAACAAAACAGAAAGCACTTACAATGAAAGATTTAAAATATCAACAAAACTTTTAAAAGTTCAGTTTTTTTTAAAGGAACAATATCCTAAAACAAAATAACGCCTATATTAAAAAAAAACCAACTCATATCAAAAGCCATTTCAGGCAAAGGGGATAGGTGAGAATGGAGAGTACTGATGACGTATGGCTAGTGC
Organism: Hippoglossus stenolepis; assembly: GCF_022539355.2. Lineage (NCBI taxonomy): Eukaryota > Metazoa > Chordata > Actinopteri > Pleuronectiformes > Pleuronectidae > Hippoglossus > Hippoglossus stenolepis. The sequence continues at coordinate 18,669,849 of NC_061504.1, read as the reverse complement.
ATTGCCTTGGCTCCTAGTTCAAACTGCCCAGTCGTCGGACGAAGCAGGGGGAGTCATCGTGATATTTTTTCTAACCTCGACCCAGCCAGAGCCATCGGACGGCGGCCTCTTTGAAACCGATTTGCCTACCCTCCTGCACTGTTTCGCAGCCAAAGAATCAAACACAAGGACGTGAACTGATGGGCGAAGACAAAGGAGAAAAGAACCAGTCCAAGGACCCCAAATCCACAAACAAAACCCAGTCTAACTGACAACTACACTTCTAAACCACAAGAAGCGAGCAAAGATCAGAACCAGCAGATTGTATTCACAGCAGGAGGAGAACAAACCCAGATCTTGAGCTCTGCCCTCAAACCTGAAAAAAAGATGGAAAATCATCTTCAATATCAGATACCATCCAGACTTACCTGAGGTCAACCTTTAAAACAAATCCTAGAGGAAATCACAAAATAATTACAATTATTATATTGAAATCTCTTACAATTATATAAATAAATATTACTATAAATATCCCAACTCATGTAAAGTATTTAATATATAAAATCCTCTTCCTTCCTTTCTCACTTGGGTGAGGGAGTAAAGGGGAGAGAGTCCAGCCCGGTCCAAGTGGGGGAGGGCTTGACCTGCACAGGTCTCTCTCTCCCTTTGACTCTGTTTCCCCATTATGTTATCACAGAAAATTAAGAATATATCAGTTTTATCATTTTTAACAGCTAAATTTAATTAACAGATAATTTCAGTGGAATACTCAACTAATAAATTGATTATTTAGTAAGGGATGACCCTATTTAATCTAGTTTCAATATTTGATTAAATTCTTATGATAATAAATAATTTTACAGACATTACAAAGGTGTTTAATCTAATAAAGAGACTGTGTTCACTGATTGGTCCATTACTCAAAGGATGATGGGATTGGCTTATAAAACAAGTCTAGTCAAATTACTCTCCTCTTTATCTGCAAAATAAATCCAAAACGATCAGAAAAATATCACCTAGAGAATTTCTAATTTAAGATTTTTAATTATTTTCTAATTATTTATTTATTTATTAATTGAATGATTGTTACCAATTTATATTAGTTTGTCAGACAAACACTACCCCTACTGGCACAATTAAGGAAGAGATAATAATTAAAAACTAATTCAACTGAATAAATAGGAAACTTAATGTACTTTTACAGATAAATCCAAGGAGACTATTAACCAATTGATAAATAATTCACATAGATGGGTCCCACTAATTTTACTCAATAGTTTGACTTGTTTTAGGTCACAATTATTCAATTTTAAAACAAGTTTGACATGTTTCTCATAGACTTTTACCAGGAGACACACTTCTCCTGCAATGCATTAGATTGTTTTAACATCACTTTTTCTTAAAATATCTCTGCATATAAGCCACCCAAACTTAAAATTATAGGATATTTACATCCTGAGGGGAGTTTAATTAAGATCCTTTTATAATATACACCCAAACTCAGCAAAAACCATGAGTAAGGAGTGTACACACAGACTACACCTGCCCCACAGAGAATCAGCTCTTTAGATCAATCCATGGAGAAATCCAAGATGAGTCTGTTGTAAACAATACTAAAGCATGTCTTATGGTGTAAGTGACACAGCAGAGCATTGCTCAGAAGTTTCCTGGAGTCAGTATGTGTATGGGGCACAGAATCCTTTAGGAGCTCCATCATTCCCAGTGGAGGACTTTTTTGAGCTTTGAGGTTTGAGCTTCACGGCGTGTGGCCTTCTCCAAAACCAACAGAAGGATGAAACCCCATGTTCCAAACCCCCTGACTGGGCACTGAGCAGAGTGAGTATGACTCAGTTATTTATCCAACTCCACCTACTGAAGAGAACCAGAATTTAAAGGATGTCATCCCCAGAGTCTCAATTAGGGGCTGAAACTCAGAGCCAGAGCCAGAGGCCTCAACATGACCTTTAATTCTAATCTTAACCATTATCCTAACCTTAATCAATACCTTAACTCTAAACCTAACCAGCAATTTACGCCTAAACCTAACCAGTTAATTCTACGCCAAACCTAACCAGTTAACCCCATGCCTAAACCTAACCTTTAATCCTTTATATTAATCTTAACTCTAATCCAAACCCAAACCATTTTATCCTTAATACACTTAATACTAACTGTTGATCCTTAATAAAACTGGTGAATCCTTTTCTAAATTATCTTTAGAATTAGATTATAATAAAACTTAGTTGGACACACTCCTGGGGCTTGATCAATCACTTGGCGGCCTTTCTCGGGAGAGGGTGTCTAGTGATGATGGCCAAACACCGATGATCCTGAGGTCCACTACTGATGATGTGTTCCATAATGTAAAATTAGGAACAAAATAGTATCTATAGAAATAGTCCAACCAACCTGGCCAAAATCAAACAAACTAATAATTCAAATAATGGAATGAGAAGTAATAAATCATGAAATATCAATACAGAAAACAAAAACAGAAAGCACTTATAATGAAAGATTTCAAATATCAAATAAAACTTAAACCAGTTTTTTTAAAGGAACAATATCCCAAAACAAAAATAACGTTCATATTAAAAACCAACTCATATCAAAAGCCATTTCAGGCAAAGGGATAGGTGAGTAGCCGGAGAGCATCGGGCGGACGTGCGGCCAGTGCATTGCCTTTTGGCTCCCTAGTTCAAACTGCCCAGTCGTCGGACGGCGCAGGAGTCATCGAGATATTTTTCTAACCTAACCCAGCCAGAGCCATCGGACGAACGGCTCTTCTTTGAAAACCGACGGCCTACCCTCCCAAAACGTTTGCTCTCTGCAGCCAAAGAATCAACACAAGGATCGGAACTGATGTGGGCTACACAAAGGAAAAGAACCAGTCCAAAAGACCCCAAATCCACAAAACAAAACCCAGTCTAACTGACAACGACACTTAAACCACAAGAAAAGCCGAGCAAAGATCAGAACCAGCAGATTGTATTCACAGCAGGAGGTAGAATAAACTCCAGATCTGAGCTCTGCCCTCAAACCTGGAAAAAAGATGGAAAATCATCTTCTAGAATATCAGACACTCATCCAGACTCCTACCTGAGGTCAACCTTTTAAAAACAAAATCCTAGAGGAAATCACAAACAATTACAATTATTGCATGAAATCTCTACAATTATATAATAAAATATTACCATAAATATCCCAACTCATATGTAAAGTATTTAATATATAAAAATCCCTCTTCTCTCCTCTCTCTCTCCCTTTCCCCTCACTTCAGTGAGGGAGTAAAGGGGGAGACAGAGTCCGTTGTGCCCGTCCGGGCGGGGAGGGTTTGACCAGTACAGGTCTCTCTCCTGACTCTGTTTCCCTCATTATGTTATCACAGAAAATTAAGAATATATCAGTTTTATCATTTTTAACAGCTAAATTTAATTAACAGATAATTTCAGGGATTAATTAACCAATAAATTGATTACTGTTTAGTAAGGATGGACCCTACTTAATCTACTCTAACATTTGGATTAAATTCTTATGATAATAAATAATTTTTACAGACATTACAAAGGTGTTTTAACTTAATAAAGAGACCGTGTCTACTGATTGGTCCATTACCCTAAAGGATGATGGGATTGGCTTATAAAACAAGTCTAGTCAAATTACTCTCCTTATCTGCAAAATAAAATCCAAAAACGATCAGAAAAATATCACCCAGAGGAATTCTCTAATTTAAGATTTTTAATTATTTAATTATTTATTTATTTATTAATTGGAATGATTGAGTACCAATTTATATTAGTTTGTCAGACAAACACTTCACCCCTACTGGCACACTAAGGAAGAGATAATAATTAAAAACTACCTGAACTGAATAAATAGAAACTTAATGTATTTCACAGATAAATCCAAGGAGACTATTAACTAATTGGATAACACCATAGATGGGTCCTACCTAATTCACTCTAATAGTTTGACTTGTTTTAGGTCACAATTATTCAATTTTAAACAAGTTTGACATGTTTCTCATAGACTCCTTTACCAGGAGACACACTTCTCCTGCAATGCATTATGGATTGTTTCTTAACATCACTTCTTTTCTTAAAATATTCCTGCATATAAGCCACCCAAACTTAAAATTATAGGATATTTACCATCCTCTAAGAGTGGAGTTCTCTTAATTAAGATCCTTTATAATATACAATTCCAAACCCAGCAAAACCATGAGTATGAGTGTACACACAGACTACACCTGCCCCACAGAGAATCAGCTCCCTTAGATCAATCCATGGAGAAATCCAAGATGAGTCTGTTGTAACAATACTAAAGCATGTCTTGCGGTAAGTGACACAGAGCATTGCTCAGAAGTTTCCTGGGAGTCGGCGGTGTGGCGGCACAGGAACTTTTTAGAGCTCTGAATATTCCCAGTGGAGGACTTTTTGAGCTTTGAGGTTTGAGCCACGGCGTGTGGCCTTTCTCCAAAACCAACAGAACATGAACCGATGTTCCAACCCCGACTGGGCACTGAGCAGAGTGAGTATGACTCAGCATTTTATCCAACTCCACCTACTGAAGAGAACCAGAATTTAAAGGATGTCATTCCCCAGAGTCTCCACTAGGGGCTGAAACCAGAGCCAGAGCCAGAGCCAGAGGCCTCAACATGACCTTAATTCTAATCTTAACCATTATCCTAACCTTAATCAATACCTTAACTCTAAACCTAACCAGTTAATTCTTACGCCTTAAACCTAACCAGTTAATTCTACGCCTAAACCTAACCAGTTAACCCCATGCCTAAACTCCAACCTTTTAATCCTTTATATTAATCTTAACTTAATCCAAACCCAAACCATATTTTATCCTTAATATTAATTCTAATACTAACCAGTTGATCCTTAACAAAACCGGTGAATCCTTTTCTAAATTATCTTAGAATTAGATTATAATAAACTTAGTTGGACACACCCTGGGGCTTGACCGCTGGTGGGCCTTCCCCGGGAGAGGTGTTCTAGTGATGATGGCCGAAACACCTGATGATCCTGAGGTCCACTACTGATGATGTGTTCCATAATGTAAAATTAGGAAATTAAAATAGTATCTAGAAATAATAGTCCAACCAACTCCGTCAAAATCAAACAACCAATAATTCAAACAATGGAATGAGAAGCAATAAATCATGAAATATCAATACAGAAAACAAAACAGAAAGCACTTACAATGAAAGATTTAAAATATCAACAAAACTTAAACCAGTTTTTAAAGGAACAATATCCCAAAACAAAAATAACGCTCATATTAAAAAAACCAACTCATATCAAAAGCTATTTCATGCAAAAGGGATAGGTGGAGAATGGAGAGTACTCGATGACGTGCGTGGGCCAGTGCATTGCCTTGGCTCCCCCTAGTTCAAACTGCCCAGTCGTCGGACGAAGCAGTGGGAGTCATCGAGATATTTTTTCTAACCCTAACCCAGCCAGAGCCATCGGACGAACGGCTCTCTTTGAAAACCGATTTGCTCTACCCCTCCCAAAACGCTTCTGGTTTCGCAGCCAAAGAATCAAAGACAAGGACGTGAACTGATGGGCGATACAAAGGAGAAAAGAACCAGTCCAAGGACCCAAATCCAACAAAAACAAAACCCAGCCTAACTGACAACGACACTTCTAAAAACCACAAGAAAAGCTGAGCAAAGATCAGAACCAGCAGATTGCATTCAGCAGGAGGCAGAACAAACCCAGACCTGAGCTCTGCCTCAAACCTGAAAAAGATGGAAAATCATCTTCTAGAATATCAGACACTATCCAGACTTACCTGAGGTCAACCTTTAAAAACAAATCCTAGAGGAAATCACAAATAATTACAATTATTATATTGAAATCTCTTACAATTATATAAATAAATATTACTATAAATATCCCAACTCATATGTAAAGTATTTAATATATAAAAATCCCTCTTCCTCTCTTCCTCACTTCAGTGAGGGCGAAAGGGGAGACAGAGTCCAGCCCGGTCCGGCGGGGAGGGTTTGACCCGTACAGGTCTCTCTCCCTGACTCTGTTTCCTCATTATGTTATCACAGAAAATTAAGAATATACTGTTTTATCATTTTTAACAGCTAAATTTTAATTAACAGATAATTAGTGGAATACCTAACTAATAAATTGATTATTTAGTAAGATGGACCCTACTTAATCTACTCTAACATTTGGATTAAATTCTTATGATAATAAATAATTTTTACAGACATTACAAAGGTGTTTTAACTTAATAAAGAGACCGTGTCTACTGGATTTGGTCCATTACTCCTAAAGGATGATGATTTGGTTTATAAAACAAGTCTAGTCAAATTACTTTCCTCTTATCTGCAAAATAATCCAAAACGATCAGAAAAATATCACCCAGAGGAATTTCTCTAATTTAAGATTTTTGACTATTTAATTATTTATTTATTTATTAATTGAATGATTGAGTACCATCTATATTAGTTTGTCAGACAAACACTACCCCTACTGGCACACTAAGGAAGAGATAATAATTAAAACCACTCCGAACTGAATAAATAGGAAACTTAATGTACTTCACAGGATAAATCCAAGGAGACTATTAACCACTGGATAAATAATTCATATGAGATGGGTCCTACCTAATTCACTCTAATAGTTTGACTTGTTTTAGGTCACAATTATTCAATTTTAAACAAGTTTGACATGTTTCTATAGACTTTTTACCAGGAGACACACTTCTCCTGCAATGCATTATGATTGTTTCCTTAACATCACTTTTCTTAAAATATCTCTGCATATAAGCTACCCAAACTTAAATTTATAGGATATTTACCATCTCTAAGAGGGAGTTCTCTTTAATTAAGATCCTTTATAATATACAATTCCAAACTCAGCAAAAACTATGAGTAAGGAGGCATACACAGACTACACCTGCCCCACAGAGAATCAGCCTTTAGATCAATCCATGGAGAAATCCAAGATGAGTCTGTTAAAATAATACTAAAGCATGCCCAGGTGTAAGTGACACAGAGCATTGCTCAGAAGTTTCCTGGAGTCGTATGTGTGTGGCGGGCTACGAACTTTTTAGGGAGCTCCATCATTCCCAGTGGATGACTTTTGAGCTTCTGAGGTTTGGAGCTTCACGGCTGGTGGCCTTTCTCCAAAACCAACAGAAGGATGAAACCGATGTTCCAACTCCCCGACTGGGCACTGAGCAGAGTGAGTATGACTTGAGTTATTTATCCAACTCCACCTACTGAAGAGAACCAGAATTTAAAGGATGTCATCCCCAGAGTCTCCACTAGGGGCTGAAACTCAGAGCCAGAGCCAGAGCCAGAGGCCTCAACATGACCTTAATCTAATCTTAACCATTATCCTAACCTTAATCAATACCTTAACTCTAAACCTAACCAGTTAATTCTACGCTAAACTCTAACCAGTTAATTCTACTTAAACCTAACCAGTTAACCCCATGCCTAAACTCTAACCTTTAATCCTTTATATTAATCTTAACCTAATCCAAACCCAAACCATTTTATCTCAATATTAATTCTAATACTAACCAGTTGATCCTTAACAAAACCGTGAATCCTTTTCTAAATTATCTTAGAATTAGATTATAATAAAACTTAGTTGGACACACCCTGGCTTGATCACTGCATGGGCCTTCTCGGGAGAGGGTGTCTAGTGATGATGGCCGAAACACCCGATGATCCTGGGAGGTCCACTACTGATGATGTGTTCCATAATGTAAAATTAGGGAAATTAAAATAGCACTATAGAAATAATAGTCCAACCAACTCCGTCAAAATCAAACAACCAATAATTCAAACAATGGAATGAGAAGCAATAAATCATGAAATATCAATACAGAAAACAAAAACAGAAAGCACTTACAATGAAAGATTTAAAATATCATAACAAAACTTAAACCAGTTTTTAAAGGAACAATATCCCAAAACAAAATAACGTTCATATTAAAACCAACTCATATCAAAAGCCAACAGGCAAAGGGGATAGGTGAGAATGGAGAGTACCGAGCGACGCAGCGTGGCCAGGCATTGCCTTGGCTCCTAGTTCAAACTGCCCAGTCGCTCTGACTAAGCAGGGGAGTCATCGGTGATATTTTTCAACTCAACCCAGCCAGAGCCACATCGACGAACGGCTCTCTTTTTGAAACCGATTTGCCTACCCCTCCCAAAACGTTTGCTCTGCAGCCAAAAAGAATCAACACAAGGACGGGAACTGGATGGGCTTATTAATAAAGGAGAAAAGAACCAGTCCAAGACCCCAACCACAAAACAAACCCAGTCTAACTGACAAACGACACTCTCTAAACCACAAGAAAAGCCGGGAGCAAAGATCAGAACCAGCAGATTGTATTCACAGCAGGAGGCAGAACAAACCCAGATCTGAGCTCTGCCCTCAAACCTGAAAAGATGGAAAATCATCTTTCTAGAATATCAGACACTAGTCCAGACTTACCTGAGGTCAACCTTTAAAAACAAATCCTAGAGGAAATCACACAAAATAATTACAATTATTATATTGAAATCTCTACAATTATATAAATAAATATTACTATAAATATCCCAACTCATATGTAAAGTATTTAATATATAAAAATCCCTCTTCTCTTCTTCCTCTTTCCCTCACTTCAGTGAGGGAGTAAAGGGGAGACAGAGTCCAGCCCGGTCCGGGCGGGGAGGGTTTGACTCACAGGTCTCTCTCCTCCTGACTCTGTTTCCTCATTATGTTATCACAGAAAATTAAGAATATATCAGTTTTATCATTTTTAGCTAAATTTAATTAACAGATAATTTCAGTGGAATAATTAACTAATAAATTGATTATTTAGTAAGGATGACCCTACTTAATCTATCAACATTTGATTAAATTTTATATAATAATAATTTTTACAGTATTACTATAAAGTGTTTTAACTTAATAAAGAGACCGTACCACTGATTGGTCCATTACTCCTAAAGGATGATGTGATTGGTTTATAAAACAAGTCTAGTCAAATTACTCTTATCTGCAAAATAAATCCAAACGATCAGAAAAAAATATCACCCAGAGGAATTTCTCTAATTTAAGATTTTTAATTATTTAATTATTTATTTATTTATTAATTGAATGATTGAGTACCAATTTATATTAGTTTGTCAGACAAACACTACCCCTACTGGCACACTAAGGAAGAGATAATAATTAAAACCACCCGAACTGAATAAATAGAAACTTAACACGTACTTTACAGATAAATCCATGAGACTATTAACCAATTGATAAATAATTCATATAGATGGGTCCTACCTAATTCACTCTAATAGTTTGACTTGTTTTAGGTCACAATTATTCAATTTAAACAAGTTTGACATGTTTCTCATAGACTCTTTACCAGGAGACACACTTCCTGTAATGCACAGGATTGTTTCTTAACATCACTTTTCTTAAAATATCTCTGCATATAAGCCACCCAAACTTAAAATTATAGGATATTTACCATCCTAAGAGGGGAGTTCTTAATTAAGATCCTTTTATAATATACACCCAAACCCAAAGCAAAACCATGAGTAAGGAGTGTACACACAGACTACACCTGCCCCATGAGAATCAGCTCTTTAGATCAATCCATGGAGAAATCCAAGATGAGTCTGTTGTAACAATAAAGCATGTCTTATGTGTAAGGACACAGAGCATTGCTCAGAAGTTTCTGGAGTCACATGTGTATGGGCACAGGAACTTTTAGGGAGCTCCATCATTCCCCAGTGGAGGACTTTTTGAGCTTTGAGGTTTGGAGCTTCACGTAAGGCAGGTGGCCTTTCTCTCTCTCCAAAACCAACAGAAGGATGAAAACTGATGTTCCAACCCCGACTGGGCACTGAGCAGAGTGAGTATGACTCAGTTATTTATCCAACTCCACCTACTGAAGAGAACCAGAATTTAAAGGATGTCATCCTAGAGTCTCCCACTAGGGGCTAAACTCAGAGCCAGAGCCAGAGCCACAGAGGCCCCAACATGACCTTAATTCTAATCTTAAACCATTATCCTAACCTTTAATCAATACCTTAATCCTGGAACCTAACCAGTTAATTCTACGCCTAAATCCCAACCAGTTAATTCTACGCCTAAACCTTAACCAGTTAACCTATGCCTAAACTTAACTCTTTTAATCCTTTATATTAATCTAACTCTAATCCAAACTCAAAACCATTTTATCCTTAATATTAATTCTAATACTAACCAGTTGATCCTTAACAAAACCGTGAATCCTTTTCTAAATTATCTTAGAATTGATTATAATAAAACTTAGCTTGGACACACCCTGGGGCTTGACCTCAATACTTTACGGGCCTTTCCTCGAGAGGGTGTCTAGTGATGATGGTCGAAACACCCGATGATCCTGAGGTCCACTACTGATGATGTGTTCCATAATGTAAAATTAGAAATTAAAATAGTATCTATAGAAATAATAGTCCAACCAACCTCACAAATCAAACAACCAATAATTCAAACAATGGAATGAGAAGCAATAAATCATGAAATATCAATACAGAAAACAAAACAGAAAGCACTTACAATGAAAGATTTAAAATACTAACAAAACTTAAAACCAGTTTTTTTAAAGGAATAATATCCCAAAACAAAATAACGCTCATATTAAAACCATCTCATATCAAAAGCCATTTCAGGCAAGGATAGGTGAGAATGGAGATATCGATGACGCATGTGGCCAGTGCATTGCCTTTGGCTCCCTAGTTCAAAACTGCCCAGTTGCCGACGGGCGCAGGGGAGCCACGAGATATTTTTCTAACCCTAACCCAGCCAGAGCCATCGGATTTAACGGCCTTTGAGAAACCATTTGCCTACTCCTTCTAAACGTTTGCTCTCTGCAGCCAAAGAATCAACACAAGGACGGAACTGATGGGCGTACACAAAGGAGAAAAGAACCAGTCCAAGGACCCCAAATCCACAAAACAAACCAGTCTAACTGACAACGACACTTAAACCACAAGAAAGCCGAGCAAAGATCAGAACCAGCAGATTGTATTCACAGCAGGAGTGCAGAACAAACTCCAGATCTAGCTCTGCCCTCAAACCTGAAAAAGATGGAAAATCATCTTCAGAATATCAGACACTATCCAGACTTACCTGAGGTCACCTTTAAAAACAAATCCTAGAGGAAATCACAAAAATAATTACAATTATTATATTGAAATCTCTTACAATTATATAAATAAGATACACATAAATATCCCAACTCATATGTAAAGCATTTAATATATAAAAACCTCTTCTCCCTCTTCCCTCACTTCAAGTGAGGGAGTAAAGGGGGAGACAGAGTCCACAGCCCGTCCGGCGGGGGAGGGTTTGAATCTGCATAGGTCTCTCTCCCTGACTCTGTTTCCCTCATTATGTTATCACAGAAAATTAAGAATATATCAGTTTTATCATTTTTAACAGCTAAATTTAATTAACAGATAATTTAGTGGAATAATTAACCAATAAATTGATTATTTAGTAAGGATGGACCCTACTTAATCTACTCTAACATTTGGATTAAATTCTTATGATAATAAATAATTTTACAGACATTACAAAGGTGTTTTAACTTAATAAAGAATCATGGTCTACTGATTGGTCCATTACTCCTCAAAGGATGATGGGATTGGTTTATAAACAAGTCTAGTCAAATTACTCTCTTATCTGCAAAATAACCAAAACGATCAGGAAAAATATCACCCAGAGGAATTTCTCTAATTTAAGATTTTTAATTATTTAATCATTATTTATTTATTAATTGAATGATTGAGTACCAATTTATATTAGTTTGTCAGACAAACACTCAATTCCTACTGGCACACTAAGGAAGAGATAATAATACTAAAAACCACTCCGAACTGAATAAATAGAAACTTAATGTACTTCACAGATAATCCAAGGAGACTATTAACCAATTGGATAAATAATTCATATAGATGGGTCCTCTACCTAATTCACTCTAATAGTTTGACTTGTTTTAGGTCACAATTATTCAATTTTAAACAAGTTTGACATGTTTCTCATAGACTCTTTTACCAGGAGACACACTTCTCCTGCAATGCATTATGGGATTGTTTCCTTTAACATCATCACTTTTCTAAAATATTCTGCATATAAGCCACCTAAACTAAAATTATAGGATATTTACCATCCTAAGAGGGAGTTCTCTTAATTAAGATCCTTTATAATATACAATTCCAACTCAGCAAAACCATGAGTAAGGAGTGTACACACAGACCACACCTGCCCCACAGAGAATCAGCTCTTTAGATCAATCCATGGAGAAATCCAAGATGAAGTCTGTTGTAACAATACTAAAGCATGTCTTGGTGTAAGGGACAGAGCATTGCTCAGAAGTTTCTGAGCCAGGCGGTGTGGCGGGGGCACAGAACTTTTAGGGAGCTCCATCATTCCCAGTGGAGGACTTTTTGAGCTGAGGTTTGAGCTTTCACGGCGTGGCCTTTCTCCAAAACTAACAGAAGGATGAAACCTATGTTCCAACCTCACTGGGCACTGAGCAGAGTGAGTATGACTCAGTTATTTATCCAACTCCACCTACTGAAGAGAACCAGAATTTAAAGGATGTTGTCCCAGAGTCTCCACTAGGGGCTGAAACTCAGAGCCAGAGCCAGAGCCAGAGGCCTCAACATGACCTTAATTCTAATCTTAACCATTATCCTAACCTTAATCAATACCTTAACTCTAAAACCTAACCAGCACTCTACGCCTAAACCTAACCAGCACTCTACGCCTAAACCTAACCAGTTAACCCCATGCCTAAACCTAACCTTTTAATCCTTTATATTAATCTTAACTCTAATCCAAACCCAAACCATTTTATCCTTAATATTAATTCAATACTAACCAGTTGATCCTTAACAAAACCGTGAATCCTTTTCTAAATTATCTAGAATTAGATTATAATAAAACTTAGTTGGACACACCTGGGGTTTGGATCATCACTTACGTATTTCCGAGAGGGTGCCTAGTGATGATGGCCGAAACACCCGATGATCCTGAGGTCTAATTACTGATGATGTGTTCCATAATGTAAAATTAGGAATGGGTATAGTATCTATAGAAATAATAGTCCAACCAACTCCGTCAAAATCAAACAACCAATAATTCAAACAATGGAATGAGAAGCAATAAATCATGAAATATCAATACAGAAAAAACAAAAACAGAAAGCACTTACAATGAAAGATTTAAAATATCAACAAAACTTAAACCAGTTTTTTTAAAGGAACAATATCCCCAAAACAAAATAACGTCATATTAAAAAACTAACTCATATATCAAAAAGCTATTTCAGGCAAAGGGGATAGGGTGAGAATGGAGAGTACCGGCGACGTGCGTGGGCTAGTGCATTGCCTTTGGCTCCCTAGTTCAAACTGCCCAGTCAAGCCGGATCTAAGCAGGGGAGTCATCGAGATATTTTTTTCTAACCCTAACCCCCACCCTAACCCTAACCCCTAACCCTAACCCTAACCCTAACCCCTAACCCCAACTCCTAACCCTAACCTAACCAGTTAATTCTACGCCTAAACCTAACCAGTTAATTCTACGCCTAAACCTAACCAGTTAACCCCATGCCTAAACCTAACCTTTTAACTTCTTTATATTAATCTTAACTCTAATCCAAACCCAAACCAATTTATCCTTAAATATTAATTCTAATACTAACCAGTTGATCCTTAACAAACCAGAATCCTTTTCAAATTATCTTAGAAATTAGATTATACAAACTTAGTTGGACACAATTCCTGGGCTTGATCACGGCGGGCCTTCTCGGGAGAGGGTGTCTAGTGATGATGGTCAAACACCCATGATCCTGAGGTCCACTAATACTGATGATGTCTAATGTAAAATTAGGAAATTAAAATAGTATCTATAGAAATAATAGTCCAACCAACTCCGTCAAAATTAAACAACCAATATTCAAACAATGGAATGAGAATCAATAAATCATGAAATATCAATACAGAAAACAAAAACAGAAAGCACTTACAATGAAAGATTTAAAATATCAAAATCCTAAACCAGTTTTTTTAAAGGAACAATATCCCAAAACAAAATAACGTTCATATTAAAACCAACTCATATCAAAAGCCACTTCAGGCAAAGGGATAGGTGAGAATGGAGAGTAGTCGGCGACGCATGTGGGCCAGTGCGGTATTGCCTTTGACTCCCTAGTTCAAACTGCCCAGTCGTCGGACGAAGCAGGGAGCCACGAGATATTTTTTCTAACCCTAACCTAACCCCTAACCTAACCCTAACCCTAACCCTTTGGCTCCCTAGTTAATTCCTAACCGCTAAACCTAACCAGTTAATTCTACGCCTAAACCTAACCAGTTAACCCCATGCCTAAACCTAACCTTTTAATCCTTTATATTAATCTTAACTCTAATCCAAACCCAAACCATTTTATCCTTAATATTAATTCTAATACTAACCAGTTGATCCTTAACAAAACCGTGAATCCTTTTCTAAATTATCTTAGAATTAGATTATAATAAAACTTAGTTGGACACACCCTGGGGCTTGATCAACTGTGGGGCCTTCCTCGGAGAGGGTGTCTAGTGATGATGGCCGAAACACCCGATGATCCTGAGGTCCACTACTGATGATGTGTTCCATAATGTAAAATTAGGAAATTAAAATAGTATCTATAGAAATAATAGTCCAACCAACTCCGTCAAAATCAAACAACCAATAATTCAAACAATGGAATGAGAAGCAATAAATCATGAAATATCAATACAGAAAACAAAAACAGAAAGCACTTACAATGAAAGATTTAAAATATCAACAAAACTTAAACCAGTTTTTTTAAAGGAACAATATCCCAAAACAAAATAACGTTCATATTAAAAACCAACTCATATCAAAAGCCATTTCAGGCAAAGGGGATAGGTGAGAATGGAGAGTAGTCGATGACGTGCGTGGGCCAGTGCATTGCCTTTGACTCCCTAGTTCAAACTGCCCAGTCGTCGGACGAAGCAGGGGGAGTCATCGAGATATTTTTTCTAACCCTAACCCCTAACCCTAACACATTCACAACCCTAAACCCAACTCAACCCCAAATCCAAACCCAAACACAAAACACAACACCAACCCCAACCCCAACCAAAAACCCAAACCAAACACTTAGCATAATCATGGAAAATGGAAAAACTTGCCAAGGTGCTACAAACTCGTAGATGTACCAATCGATCGGCCAAGACCACATTAGTGGGGGTAGTGCCTACTCCCAAGTCTCTACAACATTCACCAAAAAAGTTAAACCAAAATATCGCCTCACTTTTTCAGAGGGTTAGGGTTTTCCCTTTCCCAAGGTCTTAGAAGCTCGGGGATGGTAACAATCGATCCGCAGTACCCTTATTAGTGTTGACTAAACCACTTTCCAAGTGTCTCCCAACTTCACAAAATAAGTTATTCAAGAATATCTCCTTCTCCAATGTGCTTTTATCACTAATCCTAAGTGGAACCCTAACTTCGGCCCAGAAGCCCCCAATCCCACTTACTCAACCACCACACCAACCAAGGGCTCTGGCATAGCCCTTATACCAACTCTAGACCAAATACCATAACCCAATACCCCAACGGGCATGTACTTACCCCCTGCACAGCACAGACTATTTGTTAACACCGGAAGGTAGCCCTAGTCTGGCCAGTCAGTGTTGGAGCATTTGGCACGGCCTTCGGGAAAGACGCTACAAACTCATGGAGAAAATATACCGTACCACGGTCTCCCCAGGTCCCCCCAGGGATAGGACAGGTCAGGGCCAGCCGTGATGTACACTGGGTTAGGGTTAGTGTCCCAGATCAACAAGGACCAGCCCTGACTAAATGTTGCCTTCCAAGCTAACCCAAGGGTAAGAAAAACCAAGGCCAGCCGTGATGTACACTGCCTCCCTGGTCCCCCAGGACACATGCCAGGGTGCCCCCCCCCAGAAACAACCTGGAACAGCCCAGACAAGCATTGCCTTCCTGGTCATCCAGATGTTTGAAGTTTGACTCTGCCTCCTCTTAATGTACCTCACTGTCATGAGGGAAGAGGTGAGATTTATTCTTATTACTCATTTATTATTCGGTTCTTTTTTCATTTTTTTTAAGGTGTTGACCTCAAATAAGTGAAAGGATATTTTTTTAATACATAATTTACTTTTTAATTCTTTTATCTTGTTTTGAGGGGAGACTCAGATCTGGGTTTGTTATGGCTACAGCCGGGGAAAGGAACCTGATGATTCTATTCTGTGGCTTTCAGCTTTGAACATTGTCCCATCTTCTCATCACTTTCATCCCCTTTATTTTATTAGATCAAAGGCGACAAACTCATACAATTATTGAAGCTAAAAACACAGGAAGTATTCAATCAAGGGCTGGTCAATATGAATATGTATTTAGTTAAAGACTAAGAGACATGGACTCATTTAAAAAATAACTGCATATTATATTTTTAAACTATACATTTCTTCTCAGAGTCCCTTGTTTGGCAGATCTTGTGGTGTCAATTATCAGGCACAAAGTCAAACACTTATTTCTTTATTTTACTTCAGCATCTGCAGATGGACTCACACTTCACATGAATTTGAATGACATTTAACGATGAGCAAATAACAGACGTGAGGTTTGTGTTCTTAGAACCCACAGGCCCCTCCCATTGGGTCATGTAAAGGTATATATATTAGTCTCCTGGTGTCTTATCAGTGTTGGAGACATCCTGCCTTCACGTCACTGTGGACGACCCCCGGAGTGAGATCCCAACCATATAAACCTAATGTTGACCCTTTAGATAAACATCTGGTCAATTGCTCATGCAATATCACATACACAAATGACACACTTCCATTTCAATCTGTTATAAGGTGTCCTTCTTGTTCATTCTATTCGGGAATCTTGTCTAGTCTTCTCATCCAGTGTTCTTCTGTTCTTCTCCTGTGGTAGGTTGTCCAGTCCTGATTGTGCTGAGTCCTCTTGACCAAGTTCCTTAGTCCCTGTTTCCAGAAGTGTTGGACCAGGTGGGTGTTGGCTCTGTAGTCATTTATAATGTTGACCAAAGTGATCCTTTCATTCGGCCTTAACAGAAAACAAGGAAACCCCCTCCTACTCACACACATTTTATACTAATAGCAGCCACCATTATCTCTAGAGATCTTTATTCCTATAATTAACTGCTCTGATCAACTACCAGAGGATTAAGAACAACAAGTCCTTCAATTTCATAATCAAGGAAACAGGCCGTCAAATCCCCCACCTGGAAAGGAATTATTTCTGCACAGACTGGGACCAGGTATATTGGACACCCAGATCGGGCCAGAAAATATGGCAAACATTGAAGGCTTTTTTAGGGTAAATCAACCCAGGAGGGGGACTGAACCATTAGATAAGGAGGTCATTAACCTATCAACCCACTATGACTTAATGCCAAACCAAAAAACAACTGTTAAAGAAAGGATTAACGTTTGTACCTTCTTGGAACAAAGCAAATAGTAATAGACTCCATACTCATCAACCTTACGGAATAACAGACGACTGAAACTGAGCGCCTACTTTGGACCAACCCCAAATCCAAGACCATTTCTCCCTAATCCCTGTGGGAAACAGCATCAGACAAATTACCACCCAAACAACTCACCCTAATCATATTACACCAGTCAACATTGAAATCCCTGAAACAAGAATAGGACTCAACAAACCTCACACCAGAAGAGGAACAAGCTCTAAAAGATCGAATGGACAACAAAAGCATCGTGATCAAACTGGCAGACAAAGGCAGTGCCACAGTCATGGACAGGACCAAATATGTTCATGAAGCCCTACACCAACTACAAGTTACAACTTACTACATAACCTTAGAACAACCTATGTATTTAGAAACAGTCAAAATGATCGCCAAGATGTTGGACATCCTGCTAACCATAAAAACACTGAACAATATAAGCAGATCTCCTACCTAAAAGAGGAAGGCCCTCAGACACCAAGGTACCCTCAGACACCCTATTGTCTCTGATTGCAAAAGTGAAAGTTATGGCATCACCGAAAACATTGACTCATTCCTAACCCTATTGTCAACAAAATACTCTAGCTACCTTAAAAATACACAGGACTTCATCCAACATATATGGGACATGCAGCTACAGGAACCCTGTATGTTGTTCACAGCAGATGTCAACAGTCTCTACACACCCATCGACAAACCGTTAGGCAATGCAGCCATCCAGAAATGGATGGAAAGGGAAATTCTGCATATTCTATATTTAAGTCGAACCAGGAATGACTTCCACTTTAATGGACCTTATTACCTTCAATTAAAAGGCACAACGATGGGCAAACTATTTGCCCCAGCATATGCAAACGTATACATGGCAGATTGGGAGTAGACTGTCTTCCAGATACAAAAACAAAATCCCAATACTACTTTAGGTATCTGGATGATATCTGGGCGATCTGGACCTACTCCAAAGAAGACTTCCAAACCTTTGTAAACACCCTTAATAACCACCACAACTTCATCAAGGTGGAACCCGCCCCCAGTAGGCCCCGCCCCACCCCGATCTTAATGGGTTAACTTAACAAGTTTAAACCAGCATCATGTGACCACGGAGCCTGACTGTGGGTTGTCAGGTTAAGTTCAGCTGGACAAAGAGATCCTGGATATGTTGAGACCAGGTTCAGGATCAGCTGAGTCCCAGGTCCAGGATCAGCTGAGTCACAGGTCCTGGTTTCAGGTCCAGTTTCTGGTCCTGCTGTTCCTGTGGCTGCTGCTTTCTCTGCTCCTCCAGCAGGGACACTAGAGAATCTCTCTGCTGCGCCACCTCCAACATCTCCCCCAACATCATACGCTCCTCCAGCAGCTGCTGCGCCCCCTTCAGGTGGTCTGGAGAACAGAAGCAGCAAGTCAGACAACACAGCAACACACACAAAACAAGACCACGCACACAAAACCTGTCTTATAATATTAGAAACCTTAAAAGTATCTAATCAAGTTACAAAGAAATCTTTCTTTACACTTACTTTAAAGTAAACTTATAAAAAACTAATAAATAAATTTGAACAAAACCAATCCGACTTAAAGGGGATATGTGAGAGTGAAGAGCTTTGATGAGCCAGTGCATTGCCTTTGGATCCACATTTCAACTGCCCAGTTGACGGATGAAGCGGGGGGGGGGGTCATCGAGATAACTCAATAAACACAAACCTAACAACAAACCAACAACACAACACATCAAACACAAAAAACAGACCACAAAAAACACAGCAACATCAACAACACAACAACAACACAACGGCGACACACACAAAATAACAAAAAATCAACACACAGAAATAAAAATTGTATTTAATTTTGAAATATTTACTAAAACAGAAAAAAGTTAATTTACCGTCAACGGCCATTTTCTCTCTGAGCTCCTGCTGCAGACGACTCTGACGATCCTCCAGCTCCAGCTCCCGAGCACTGAAACACAGGTCACAGGTCACAGGTCACCCTCTGGTGACCCTGAACCACACCACAGGTCAGATACTCACAATATGAGGAGTTCAGATTCATATCGAAGCAAAGAATTCTTCTGCTGAACGAGCTGGAACCACTGATGCATCAGAACCGGGTTCTCCACACGACTCAGCCCTGAGAGACAGACAGATCAGATTGAGACAGACAGACAGGTCAGAAACAAGGACACTGACAGTTAACATAGTATATATATTTGTTACTAACCTCCGAGATGAAGGTTGACTTCTTGACAGTCGATAGAGTCTCCATAGTAATCTGATAAGTACAGTGTATACATGTTTGTATATAAACAGTGTATATTTATAGATGTAGAGTATACCTGTATAGGTACACAGTGTATCTTATATATATGTGTACCAGCCTCTCCTCTCAGAGCTTTCTCCACCATCACTCCTTTCTCCTCCAGTTCTCTTTGTTTCTGTTCAACCTGCTGAAGACGTCTCTGGATCATCTAAAACACAAACAACTTTATACACAACACAATCATCACAACTTCATACACAACACAGGGACGTGTCTGTCGTCAGTTGAACCTCTTGTCATGAGATGAACCTTTTGTCCTCCGGTAAACTCACCTGAGCCTTGTGAAGTCTCTTCTGTTGTTCCTGTTTCGCTTGTCGTCGAGCAGCTCTCTGAACTCGTCTGGTGATTTTCGTGTCCAGGTCTTCATCTTCGCCCTCTCGCTCTCTGTGGAACAAGGCCTCCTTCACGCTCAGACTGGACGGCTCCTTCAGCTCAACTACGACCCCGACAACCTCAGTGCGACAAGAGGACTGGCCATCAGAGTCCTGCAGGGGGAGTCTGTCCCTCCCAGAGTGTCTCTGGAACAACACAAACAGATGAGCGGACAGACACCAGGACGTTAGAGCCGAACAACATGCCTCATTACCTTGATGGCGTATGATCGTTTGAAAGCCAGAGCATGTGGAACATACAACGGCTGAGATGCAGGAAGAAGAAAGACGAAAAACAAAAACAGTAAAAGGGATTTAAAAACCATCAGGTCTAAATAACATGTACATCACAACACCTGTCAATCACAACACCTGTCAATCACAACATGTATCGATAACATGTACATATTACAACACATCCATCACATGTACCAATCACATTATTGAGACATGTATCAATCACATTATTGATCACCTCCTGTTCCTCCTCCTCTTCCGTTATTGTGACTCTGTGAATTTCAGACGTGAGGTCGAACACCTCCAGACGCAGCTACACACACCAGACATCATCAACTTATTGTATTCTGATTGGTTGAATTCTGATTGGTTGTATTCTGATTGGTTGGTTGCTTACGTTGTTCCTGGGTTTTAGCGAACATCGTTGCAGCAGCGCTGATGATTCCAGATTTGACTCTTCAGTCAGACTTCCTCTCATATCTGGAGACAGGAAGTACGATTATTACATCATCACAAAGACCGCCGTCTTTCTGAATGTGTGATTATGACATCATCACCTGTAGCTCTCCTCTGATTGGCTGTAACCTTTGTCTTTACTGGAGGTGAACTCCAGCCCCTCTTCTTCTCCTTCTTCTTGTTTCCGGAGAACACCGCCCTCCACAGAGCTCTGGCTCCGCCTCCTTCCACCTCCACCTGTCCAGGGTGCGGAGCCTCCTTGAGCCCCTTCAGCTGGAGGAGGCCCTGCAGAGGGGTGGGGAGGTGATGTCTCCTCCTCCCCCTTTCTGTCTCTACGTCCTCATCAAACCCTGCCTCAGCTTCTTCTGACCACGCCCATGTTTCATATTGGGGGAGGGGTTTCTTCAGTGGTAGTTCAGGGCTGATGTCATCAAAGGAGCCCCACTGTCGGGGCACAAGCTGCTGACTGGCTGTTTCCATTGCGACCACAGTGTCTCTGCCCTCATAGTGGGTGGAGTCAGGTATGGTGATAAAGGAAGCGGTGGAGGGCGTGGTACCAGGGGGCGGAGTCAATGATGAAAGTGTGGAGTAAGGCTCCACAGGTGTTTCAGACCCTGTGATGTCACTTCCTGCCACTGAGGAGACGCTCTGAGGGACGAGATTAGAAAACTCCTCCCCTGAGGTGGGAAGGGGGCGGGGTGATTAATATTTAGATTCATTAATATTTAATGATTAACAGAATCACAGAATAAAAACCGGAAGAATGTTCAATAAAAGTGAATATGTATCTATATATGATCAAGTTAAGTTAAGGTTAAAGTTAAAGTTACGATTAAGTTTAATAAGATGTTTTTTGAATTGGTTCGGACCTGTTTTCCACACACCTGAGTGTACTGACACTCTACCAGAAGGGGGAGACATATACACCACACACAGAAACAAAGGATTCAAAGGACAGATGTGAAACTCACTGTTCTCCACCTCACTGCCTTCGTCATAATCCTCCTCTTCATCCTCATTTCTCCTGAGGAGGTGATGCAGAGTTTCCCTCAATGAAGCGCTGACCTCCACTGAGGTCACATGACCTCCTCGATCATCTTCCTCATCGCTCCCAGACTCTGAACTGAAAACACAAATACAGAGAAGAAGATGAAGAGCAGGATGATGAAGAGGAAAATGCCATGTATGGAAAATCAATGGTTTCAGTAAATGACAAAGTTTGTAAGATAATTTTAATGTAACAGTTGAAAGTTTAGTTGGATTCTACTTTAAATTAAAAACAGGTCAAAGGTCGACGCCGTTGTCTCTGACCTCACTTCCTGTTTCTGCTCCACGTTCAGGTTGAACTGGTTCAACGTCTCCTCTGAGATCTCATGGAGCTCCGCCTCCTCGCAAAGCCCCACCTCGGTCGAGCTTCGTCTGCAGTTTTCGAGCTCGATTCTCTCGGGTGTCGCCGCCATCACAGAAACTTCTGCAAACACGCCAGCACGGCCGCAAACACACACACACACACACAGAGACACACACACACTAAAGCACAGTGATTCCAGAGTGAGGCTCCGAGGGAACAGCTGACAAATCTAGAAGAAATCTAGAGACGACCACGCAGGTGACAAGCGCTCACCTGACGAACGGCGGCGCTCCGCCCAGTCCTGAGCCCAGTCCTGAGAGTCAGAGGAGGGGAGGGAAGGGCCTGAGCCCTGAGACGCCTGTCAACAAAACAACACACCCCCTGAATCAATTTATTCATCATGACACAGATCCACTGATGAATAACGTATATATACATACACACTCACACAGTAAGTGTATGACAGTGGTCTGCGCTCTCCACACTGACATTCACACGTGTGTGTGTGTGTGTGTGTGTGTGTGTGTGTGTGTGTGTGTGTGTGTGTGGGCTTGTCTCTGTCCCTCTTCACACACAAACTGATAATCACATGTATTAAGTTATCAATCGATGATGTTTCATGTCTCTGGATCGTTCAGCTCACTTTAACCCTGATGTCCGGACTGTGCGCATCACATCATCTCGTGTTGTGTAGCAGGTTTAAACATATGTCTCAAAACTCTAGAGTATCAAACCAACTCAAAGTAAACATCAGTCCTCTACATGTCCTAATAACTTGTGATCAGTGTTTATTGTTAAAGTGTAAAGTGAGCGCAGGTCAGAGGAGGAAACAGACTCTGACACAGACCGGAACTTTAATGTGCGTCTGTCCTGAAGCAGCGCTCTCAGAATTATTCAGCGGTGGGAAGTCGCTAAAAAAATGAATGTAGCAGAAAAATGTAATCGATTATGTTCAGTGACTGTATCGATGCAGAGTCGTCCAAGTCCGCATCGCGATGCATCTAAGAATCGAGACATTTCCACACCTATATATATATATATATATATATATATATTGTAAGGAGACAAATGAAGTTAAAACACTTTATGTAGTTATTTTAATAGAAAATTTAAGTCAAAACACTTTACAGTGACCATTCAGTCATTCTAACATGTTTAACTTGTTTTAACTTTCATTTGTTCAGTGTCAACTTCGTTCATCACTTAACATTAGCTCAGAAAACATTGTGCGTTCTTACCACAGACGTTCGGTGTGAAGCTGATGTGTCAGACGCCATCGGCCTCCTCGCGGTGGTGGTGCTCAGACGACAGTCGTAGTGATGGAGACAGTAAAACTTCCCTGAGACAGTGAATGCAGCATTAGGATAGATGTCCACGCAGCGTCAGGATGGACATCCACGCAGTAGCGCCTGATCTGTAGTTTTTACATCAATGTTCAAATTGTTCCCGTCTCACACTTCAAACCCTCCCCATGTGACCAATGAGCTCAACCCTAACCCTATCCCGAAGCTCAAACACACAATACACATATTGTACATAAAACTACACACCCTTCGTTTGTACTTCTATCTTAGTGAGGACACCCTTTGGCAAAATTCATCCCCCATTAGGGTTTCATCAAAATATTTTAACTAAACTACAAACCGTGAAGAAATATTTGCAAGTTTGTGTGAACGATGACGTATTTTCAGTGACACTAACCGGCGTGTTGGTCGAAGGTGTACGCCGACAGTCGGAGCGAGCTGCTGCAGAAATCACACTGGAAACAGCTGCGATGGAAGAACAAGCCCTCAGCGCTCAGACGCTCCATCACGTAGACTCTCTGCTGACAGAAGAAACAGACATCGCTGCAGCAGACGGGAAACTGAAGATACAAAAAAAAGAACAAAAGAAACACGTCAGTGGAAATTGAAGAAACAAGATAAAACAGATGTGTTTATTGTTCTCGATATTTTATATCATAGACACATAATCAGCGGATTTTTCTGACGTCAGATTTCAAACCATCAATCAGTTCTCTTCTCAACATCTCGTCCCTCAACATTACGCCGAATAGTAATTAACATAATCACATTTATTTTACTTCATTTTAACCATTAGATTTCAACCATTAGATTTCTTCCACTTGTTTTAAACGAGCTAACTTTCTAAAAATACACACGGAAAAGGTTATTTGATGTTGTCATTTATGAATATGAAGGATATTTGAATAGATGGTGTTGGAGCTTGCCATAGAACAGAAACACCACTGATGCCACCTTCTAGAAACCTGTGAAGGTCTGAAGCTTCTTGCTCTAAACCTGCTTTGTTCATTATAGAATCTTCTCTGTGGTCACAGGCCACATTCTTCTGTGGCCCATTTTCATTGAAAGGTTCCTCAAGGCTCCATCCCAGCCCACTGCTGTTCTCAACATAAACAGTCAGATCAGTCAGAACCTGTCGCTGTGTCTCTGTTCAGGGGCCTCATCCTTCATTTGAAGATCAACTGCATCACAGCAGCAGAGGCAGTCTGTCTCATTCTCAAGTGTGTCCTTTCATCCCCAAGAAGTGAAGGAGTGGATTCTTCATGGCCCAACCTCTCCCAGGATTCATTGCACTTAAGTGACAAAAGCTTAAGTTTTCAAAGAGGTATTGGCAGCGGCAAGCAACGGTTGTTGGAT
Organism: Hippoglossus stenolepis; assembly: GCF_022539355.2. NCBI lineage: Eukaryota > Metazoa > Chordata > Actinopteri > Pleuronectiformes > Pleuronectidae > Hippoglossus > Hippoglossus stenolepis. The sequence goes on along the minus strand of NC_061504.1, from coordinate 18,644,929 downwards.
TATAACAACGTCTCACCTGAACTTGGGTCAATGATGTAAATCTTCAGAAAGTCCCTCTGAGGCTGAAAACATGAATCGTGCATTTGTGAAGAATGATGATTTTGGGGAAAATCCCAAAACTTCTGAGTCTGCTGTGATATTTGTACAGATTTTATAAAGGAGGAGGAAGTGATGTGGTTGTTCATCCTGGTGTTGTTATTCAGTGTCGTGATGCTGTGACTATATATTTTTACCATCTGTGACTCCAGGTCTGGTTGGAAAGACATGAGCAGCTTCAGGCTGATCTCAACTCGTCTCTGATATAAAACTTGTCATCTGCAGATTCATCATGAGAACTTTCTGCCCTGAAGAGTCGACAATAAAACACAAACGACCCTGATACGCCCACAGTCCAGGTTAGAGTTCATCGTTTGCACCTCTTTTGAGAACAGGTGACAAACACAACACAGACACCCAGAATGCACTGCAGCATGGTACCTTCTCGTCCCTGATGAGGGCGCTCTGACACTTGATCTTCTCTTTGAAGCGGAAACTCATCTGTTCCTGTTGAAGAGTTCGTTTTCTCTGTAGAGACAAACAGATTCACACAAGGATCATGACAGAAAATAATTTAAAAGCCAAATATCATATACAATCATCCTAAAATCCTGGAATCACAACTCATATAAAATCGTTAATATATCAGATCAAATCTGAGACATGTTTAGTTTCATACATTGAACATTGGCTGGTCATGTTAAACATGATAGATCACTTTGAACATGTTAAAACATGTTAGAACATATAAAACCTGTTCTACATGATCTAACATGTTTTACACGTTCTACATCAGTGGTGTCACACTCAATCACAGAGAGGGCCAAAATTAAAAACTGGAACTACGTCGAGGGCCAAACAGGGTCAACATTTATTAGACATGATAGACAGGATATTGGATAAAGTGCAATAAGAAAACATATTTAGGTAGACAACATTCTTCTTTTATGTGTACATCTGCCAGAGCCAGATGTACATATGATGAGACTAGTCCTGTGTGGGTTTTTGTTCATCTTCATCACAGAGAAAAGCGTGTGGGTGAACTTGACGGGGCAGGCACTGAGATCTTTGGAACGCTGGAAAAATTATTTAATAACACCAAATACTCGGGAGGTGAGGAGGGGCGCTCGCTCCGTGTGCGTCTAGCCGGGCATTGCGCACCGTGGCTCGCCTAGTGGAGCCTGTGCATGCCGCCTGGCTCTCTGGCCGGAAGGAGATGGAGATAGGAGGAAGGAAAAATATAGAGAGATAAGCCTGAGAGACATGGTGAACTTGACGGGGCAGGCACTGGGATCTCTGGAACGCTGGAAAAATAATTTAATATCATCAAATACTCTGCGAGTGAGAGGAGTGGAGAGAAGCGCTCGCTCACTCCGTGTGCGTCTAGCCAGGCATTGCGCACCGTGGCACAGCCTATGGACCTTTTTTCACCCAAAAAAGTGTGCGTCCTATTTCCCGGCAGGCCAGTTAAGATAGACATATGATATTTTATCGTGGGCCGGATATAATTTTACCGCAGGTCACTTTCGGCCCGTGGAACAATTATATCCTGGCCTTGAGTTTGACATGTCTGTTCTACATGTTGATGGTGTAAATGACCTTGTTTCTTGTGGAAAATGAATGTCGGGGCTTGTGGACACTTGATGACAGCAAAGGAGCAGTATGGAGACATGTTATGTTTTTTAATTATGTCTGAAGCTTTGGTCACAAGTTACTTCAGCTGTATCAGATTCTGCTCTGACTCTGTTGACCCCTGAAACTCCAGAAGTGTTTTGTGGACTCAAGTTCCTTTATAGTCATTGAACTTCTGCTATTGTTTTATATAAAAAAAAACATCCTAAATCTTCATCCATCTCTACTGCTCTCAGACTTTACCGGTCTCCATGACGACGGCTGGGCAGCAGCATCCGCACACTCTGAGGCTGTATGGACACTGGACAACACCTCCCCCTGCTGGTCAACAACAGAAATGATACAAACAGGCATTTATTTAAATTTCAATTCTCCGAGTTCTGCTGGAACAAACTGTCCATAAAGGTCATTAAAGGAACATTCCACAACTATTAGCCAATCAAGAAATGTTGTTGTTGTTGACGACGATCCAACGTCACTTAATTATGGATCAGAAAAGTCTCTGAACTCACCCGGTGAGGTGAAGCTGAAGAAGATAACGTCTGGTCAAGCTTTGCTTGCAGCTGATTGGCCATCAGACGAACTCTGGATCCAGTGGACATGCACAAAGACGCGTTATCACACATCTGTCCGTCGACGCCCCCGTCACATGACTGGGGAGGATAAAAGGAAACGTCAGGTTCGGACCTTTAAAAATGCTCTGAAGGTGTCGAACATCTGCGGAAATCTCTTCAAATTTGTTACGAACGTAGGGATGGACAACCTGAAAACATAGCACCTCGATATAGATATATATATATATATCTCTATATATATAGATATAGATATATAGAATATAGATAAATAGATAGATAGATAGAAAGAATCATAAACTGATGGATGATTTTTAGTTCTAATTTAAGGTTTTAATTGTGTGGAAGAAGACTTCAAACACTGACCTCCTGCTGCTCTTCACTCAGTCCACTGGTCTTCCTCCTTTTACCTGCAGCGTCTTTTAGCTCCTGTTGACACAGAGGCTGCGTTCAGCTGAATGTTAAACACTGTTAATAAAGTTATAAACATTCAAACAGACAGAACCTTTGGGTTCGATTTCCTGGACGGACTGTGTCCGAGTCGACTGAGGAGGGAGGCAGGAGTGACGAGCGCTGACCTCAGATCTGAGCTCCGACTCAAACATCCTGAAACAAAAAGACCACTGCCGTTTCTTTTTTTTTACATATTTAGACTTTCTTTCATTTTATCATATTTTTGTTTGTTTATTTAATTCTTTGTTTATTATTAATTAGTTTTTAATTTGATTCCTTTTCTTCTTCTGACTCATGTTATTTAAACATTTGTCTTTTTGGGTCAATTGTTTTGATCAATCTGATAGAGAGAGAGAGAGAGAGAGAGAGAGAGAGAGAGAGAGAGAGAGAGAGAGAGAGAGACTTGTGCACCATCAAGTTTCAGCTCTGACGTGTTATAATGAAACAATAAGAGTGTAAAGATGTTATTGATTATTAATGATGGCAGCAACAATTCATATAATAATAATATAATAGTGGGGTGTTCATTTTAATATGTTTTGGTTTAATAATCTGTTCTTGTGATTTTCTGACTCATTCCTGTGGATAAACAGTTTTTCAGAGCGCAGTGTGGTGCACTCACCAGCAGGGGGCGGTGAATCTTTGAGCAGCTGGTAGAACTGACTCAGGTAAACGACCATAGATAGAGAGTCCGGTTCGCCGACAGACAACATTTCTTCCACCGTCATCAAAGGAGAAATCCCCAACTCTTGTTCTGCGACGTCAAAACCCAGACGAGTGTTTTCTTCTACCAACGACTCATCGAGAGCGTCAAAGTCTCTGAGGACAAACAGGAGGTAAATCAGCGTTCAGTAAATGACGGCCATCGTTCTAGAGATGTCAGAGGATCAATCAATGATTTTTAGCTATAATGAATTATTATCATTAATTATCGTTACATGAGATCGGGTCGACATCGGTGGATGACAGCACACACAGCGAGGCCACTCTTCCAAGAAGTAGTCAGGTCAGTCACAGCTACGCCCCGGTAACCACGCGTCTGCTCCTGACACCACGTCAGCAGCTGATTAGTCTGAGGCGCGGACTCTGTCAGACGGCAACCAGACACAGGACCAATCAGAATAAACTGTTGTAAAATAGGAGGTCTAATTAAATCGAATCAAGTAGGCTGGAGGAGTTAGTGTGAAGTGGGAGGATTTTGTTGCTGAATGGGAGGGGGTTGTTTTTGAGGGTGGGTGATCTTAAAGTGGGAGGGGTTTAAATACTTCACCCTCTCTGAGTGTCCTGGGCGAAGGCATATGGATGATGTCACCACAGTTTGCATTAAGCCCCGCCTCTTCTCCAGTGTCCAGCAGGTGTCTCACCTGAAAACACATCATCCAATGATGAGATTGGCTGGCTGTGTGGTCAGATGACTCTGTATGTATGTGTATGTGTATGTGTATGTGTATGTGTGTGTACCTGGTCAGGTGTGATGCGGTGTGTGTTGACATTGACGTAGCGTGTCGTTGGATCCACAGAAAAAACACTGATGTTCTTCTGCATGTTCTCTGGAGTCGTCTGAGGGAGGAGACGATACAAACTCTCTCTGAAAGACAAGAGATGTCACCAGGTGAGTGTGGTGGGTGTGTGTGTGTGGTTTCCATGTGTGTGTGTGTGTGTGTGGTGTCCAGGTGTGTGTGTGTGGTTTCCATGTGTGAGTGTGTGGTGTCCAGGTGTGTGTGTGTGGGTGTGGTGTCCAGGTGTGTGTGTGTGTGGTGTCCAGGTGTGTGGGTGTGGTTTCCGTGTGTGTGTGTGGTGTCCAGGTGTGTGTGTGTGGTTTCCATGTGTGTGGGTGTGGTGTGTGTCAGGTGTGTGTGTGTGTGGTGTCCAGGTGTGTGTGTGTGGTGTCCAGGTGTGTGTGTGTGTGTGTGTGTGTGTGGTGCCAGGTGTGTGTGTGTGGAGTGTCCAGGTGTGTGTGTGTTATGTGAGTGTGTGGTGTCCAGGTGTGTGTGTGGTGTCCAGGTGCGTCCTCTCACCTCTCAGCCAGGACGTCCAGCGGAGCTCCGCCCTGAGACCAACTCCTGATCATCCAGGCTGAATCTAGAGCCGCGAGGAAACCACGAGCTACACCTGTTCCCATTGGCCAGAAGGGCTGAGGGGGGCGGGGGCAGAGAGACAGACAGAGACAGGTTTACACACTTTCTGTCCCTCCACCTGTCTCACCTCTGCCAGAAACCTGTCTCACCTCCAGCAGGCTGTCCCCCACCAGTGTGACAAGCAGCTGGTGTCCCTGGCGTTGTCGGATCATGCCGGCGTTCTCAGATGCGTACATGCAGGTAAAGTCAAACATGGCGACGTCAGGCTGACCATAGTGGTTCATGGCGAAGTCTAGAGACGGCAGCTGGTGATTTGTGGAGAAGTTGGCAGCCTCGCGGGCGTACACCTGCAACGCATGATGGTCCACATTCCCCCGTGAAAGGAGCTGCTCAGTGTGAGCAAAGTCCTGATGGAGGAAAAGATTTTCTCTTATTTCAGACCCGCCTGGTTTTAACTCCGATTCCTCTCTGATGTTTAAAGTTGAACTTTTCTAAATATCTTTTTCAGATTTCCATTCGATTCCGTGGTTGTCAACACACGTGTGATGGTTGTGACGCCACCAACTGGATGTGTCAGTCTTCAGTGTGTTTTGTGTCCAGGTGACCTTTACCTGTAGAATGACTCTTTTCTCCAACAGACTCTGTTTCTTCGCTGTCATCACAAAGTAGTGAGTGTCGTCTTTGTAGTAGACAATGTTCTCCAGGTCGATCCCTGAAACGCTCATATGTGAGAACAGTAACAGAAATCTTTGTCATGAATTTAATAAAAAACATAATAAAGCGTAAATTAAAACCTGTTTCCTGTCGAAGCTCCTGGAAGAACCTCTGGTTGAAGATGAAGGCGACTCCGCTGAGCTCCTCCACTTTGGCCTCAGCGCTGGTGTTTCTGTTTTTAAAGTTGGCCGTGATGGCGATGGCGAGTTTCCCTCTGAACTCTTTACGTCTGAAACCTGTTAATCACAGACACGTCAGGAGGACCCTCCTCTGTCCAATCAGAGGACGGAATCACTTTAACTCGACTTTGTTCGTCTCAGCTGGAAACGTTTTACAACTTGACTCCTGTTTTTGTACCTGGCAGCGTGTTCCTGCGTCCATCCGCTCCAACGATGACGTCAAACTCCAGATGATTAACAGGATGACACTTTGGATTCACCTCCATTCTCCAGCCAATCTCTGGAAAGGTGAACAGGTAAAGGGGTAAACAGGTAAACAGGTGAACTCTGTATACAGATCATCAAAAATGTCTTATCTCTTGATCAAAATAACGTCCTCACTGCGTCTCTGGTCGTCCGGCGGCTCCACCAGGTTTTTAAATTCCACATTGACATGAACTTCTACCCCCAGGAGTAAGGCGACCTTTAGCAGGACCAGCTGCAGCTGACGGATACCTGGAGAAGAACACAGGTGGCGCTGATGAGCGGATCCAGCTGCTGTTGTCACACATGTGTAGCAGATCACTGACTCACTGATGTGGTCGATTGAGCTGGCGCAGAACTTTCCGTAGAACTTTTTGGCGCCAAGGCCCCGTAGGTCATGGATGGTGAAGGGCCACAGGTGGAGAACGTTGTTCCTGGAGAACGAGTCTCTCTTCTCCAGCAGCACCACCCGAGCTCCCATGAAGCTCAGCTCCACCGCCGTCCTCAGACCGCACGGCCCCGCCCCAATAATCACACACTGACCAATCAGAGAGAGAGAGAGAGAACACAGTCAAAGAATCAGAGAGAGAGAGACAGAAAACAATATAACTTTTATTACATCTTTAAAATATATAATGTCAAACAACATATATAATGTCGATGACGTTTATAACAGCAATAACTTCTATAAACTGTACCGTTGTATTGTTGCAGACCCGGGCCCTCAGATACTCCTGCTGTGCAGCCCTTCGGTCCAGCTTGGCCCACAGAGCGTTGGCCCTCCAGTAATTGAGGCGGCATTTGATTGGTCGGTACAGCGGCCTCTCCGCGGTGCTGGTGTCCATCTGCAGATGTTCACACAACTGGCCGAAGGTTCGCAGCACCGCCCTGCAGGTCGACGCCGACACAAACTCATCAAACAGCTCCTGAGCTCGACATTCTTGGTAAGGCTCGTCTCCCATGGTGACCCTGGAGGGAGCAGGGCACCATGGGAAGGGCGTCACCTGTTGATGATGTCACAGACAGACTCCAGCTCGCCTCCTGTAAACATGTTATTTCAGGTAAAGCCAAATCACGTCGATCACCCCCTGGTGGCTGTCTGCAGTATAGGCCACAAAGTCCTCCTCCATGTTAGCAGATGGGACATGGACCAAACTTAGCCATAAACCACATGCTTAAAGGGCCCATATTTTACACCTTTCTGGGATTTAATTTGAGGTATTGGTCCCCCTAATATGATATATCAGTGGTTTAAAGTCAAAAAAATTGCTGCAATGTGTATTTCCATGTCCTCTCTTCTGCCTCTCTCTGCAGCTGCAGACAGAACAGGCTGTTTTCGCCGGCCTCTTGCGCCTCTCCTCTGATTGGCTAACTGCACTTTGAGTGACACGCAACCAGGCCTATCACTGGTCTCATTCTGGCGCATTGACGATCTCTCTGGTAAACACAGCTGAAAGTCACATTATGTTTGGATACAGCTATAGAAGACCAGCCACATATTTACAGTAGGTTACAACAGGATTTTTCTTAACTGTAAGTTACACCGTCCTCATGTTTGTTCATGTTTTAGCAGGACAGTCGGCCAATGTAGGAGTAACGTCCCGAGTTACAGTACGGAGTTTCAATACACCAAGCAGACATGTTGCTGAACATAGCGACACGGCACGTCAGAAGAAATAAAGCATAACCGCTGGTCTCGAACAGTAACGTTCTTAGGAGGAACGTGCACGGACACATTCTCTTCCTTGCATCCCTCCACGCTGCAGTGTTTCTTCAGTATTGTTGTTGTGGTTAGCCTGTGGTAGCTAACAAGCTGCTAGCTCAGCAACATGGAGGAGTGGTGGGTTCGGAGGCTGGACTGGTACCCACTGGATGGGGCTGAGGGAAGAGTTCGATTCTATGATGACATCATAAGGGTGAGGAAGTACGAAACGAGACGTTTCAATAACATATTTCTTAGAATGGACTGAGTGAAAAAGTCCGTGGAGTGACGGTTTTCATACTTTGAGGCCCCCTACTGACGCCTTCAAGTCATTACAGATAGTAAAAGCCCAGAAAATGAATTTTACACAATATGGGCCCTTTAAGAAATGTTATGGGACTCTGATACCATGACTCCACCCCATGATCAGTCACACACACACGTTCCCAGTCTTCCCCATCTGCATGCCAAAGTGTCCTTGGGCAAGATGATGAACCCCGAATTGTCCCTCATAGAAAAAGAAGTGCTGCTAATAGATGCACCGTGTGAATATGTGTGTGTGTGTGTCACTGATTTGTTTGAATATTATTTCTGACTTTATCTGCTGCATAGTTACATGTTAAGTTGTCATGGTAACACCTCAATTTATACAATACGTGTGTGTGTTTACTCACGTCTCAGAGCTGCCGACCGTCTGTTGTTCACCTGAATCCTCGGCTGCTGCAGCTAAATCCACACTAATCTCTCACACACACACACACACACACACACACACCAAGGGCGGGGTCAGTGGACAGTAGGCCCCGCCCGTGAGGACAGACAGTAATCTCTGGTGTTGGAGGTGATGAGATTAACAGAGCAGATAATCTTCATCATCATCAGCGTCTACACACAGCAGCGCCACCCTGAGGCCGCCACACGTTCTAGTCTCAGCTCTGGGTGAACCCAGAACACCTGAATTTAAAGAGACAGTACGCAGCATTTTGTCTCTGTTCATTAACTCATAAAGATGATGATGATAAAACTAAACAATTTGTTCAACCTACAGTTTAGTTATTAATAATAATACATGTTATTTATATAAAATAAACATTTAGTATTCATCAAAACAAGAGGATTCAATTATTGTAAAAGAAAAAAAAAAACTATTACTTTTGTCACAGATGTATTTTGTGGTTTTTAGGATGAAATTATTTTAGAAATTGTTATGACTAATCTTTTTTTTCTGTCTGATCTTTGTCTTTTTATTTTTATTATTCAATTCAAACATTTACCAGTCTAAATAAATAAAAAATAGAAATTGTGTTGACAGTTACACAAATAACATCTTAAACATTGAAAATGTACAATTTTATTTATATTGTAACATAAATACATAAACAATCAATGAAACAAAGGGAAAAAAAATGTATATGTATAAAGTTCTGTAACAACAATTAGTTCAAATAAGAACTGAGAATATACTTTAATACAAGTATTTGCTATTAAATTATATGATTCCAATAAACCAAAACCTAACTGTTAATGATCCTATTTAACACACCCCCTAACCCTAACCCATTTATGTCATGTAAAATGTTTTTAACAAGCATTTGAATAAAATATTTGATCTGAAGCTGAAACAGCAGCGTTTCTCTAATGATCCTGATTTTATTAATAAATTAATAAATTCATTTAATTTAAAATAAAAACACTTAAGCTCAGTGACATTCAATTTCTTTACAATAATATTACAAACAGTAACAGACGTTTCGCTTGGACGTCATCAAGAGCTTTGCTGGAAGAAATAAATAAATGGTGTTATTACTTGAATGTGTGTTCAGGAAAAAAGACAAAACAAAGTTTATACAAAGTGTTTCTCACCAGCAGAGCTCGTCCTTTAGTTTCAAAGGGCAGCAGAAAGTTTCCAACAGCACAGATGACACAAGTCACAGCAAACGGAGTGAGTGCCAGAATCACCGACTGAGACATCAACACCTGAACGCACCACATTCAATTGATTATTGTAATAATTATGCTGACATTAGCTGTTAGCTAACATTGTCATTATCTCAAACATGGACCCACCTGAGCCATAAACGGCGCGATCATTCCTCCAATTCGACTGAACGACGTACAGAAACCCATCCCCAGAGACCGAGCCACAGTCGGATACACCTGAGAAACGAAAACCAACTGTATCCTGAAACCTGATCAACAAAAACCAACGGAGTAAAAAACAGCAATAGAACCAGTGTGGACAAACCTCAGCCGTGTAGATGTAAATCACATTAAAGTTCATAGAGACCAGAGAACGCAACAGGAACAGCAGCACTGTGAAGCCAAACCTGGACACAGAGACAGAGACAGAACGACAGACTGGACCGTTGTCCTCATAAACCTGGACAGTCGGACTAGATAAGCAGAGAAGAGTTTGAGGTTCTTACATGGTGGTGCAGATGTTGACCATCATGAACAAAATGGCCGCCAGCAGCTGCAACACCGTCAGAGTCTTCCTCCGTCCTAACACATTCAGCAGACAGATGTTTAACGGGACCACTAGGGGGACAGAGGAGGAGAGACCGTCGTAATGAAACATCCTAGCGATGCCCTGAACTTCGTCTGAACTCATTTTGACTCACATGCAACCTCTCCCAAGCAGCTGATGAGCAGAGTCTGGTAGTCACTGAATACAAAGGGGATGCAGTAACACAGTCCGTCCTCCTGGCGGTGTTTGACCTGATGTTCCCGGTCAGCGTCCCTCACACACAATAAGTTTTTTTCCAACAGCTCCGAACTGCTCAGCACCGAACCATAGTACGCGAAGGATGCCACAAACCTGACGGATGAAAGACTAAAGGTCAGAAACTCAAATCTGATCCTGTACTTATTTAACTACAGGAAGTAAAAATACTTTGTCTAAAATGCTTATTTCAAAATAAAAGTTGTCAACTGTAAGATACATTTTGAAGCACAGCTGTCAGAGGTGACATCACAACTATCACTATGTTTACACAGCAAACTTTCTGCAGTTCACACAGAACAGAGAGTGAAATGAACAGTTTCAATGTTTATCTGTTGTTTATCTCACAAACTGGGAACTTTGCAACACTTCCTGTAGCCTACTGCTTCAAAATAAAAGCACTCCAGCATTTCTGTTGACTGAATCCAATCCTTTATTTTTAAAAGGTTATTATTGTGAAATATTTGCACTAGTGGAAAATGCACAGCTTCATACTGTATAGTACTGGTATTTATTTAAGCACACAGTAGTACGTTTATACAAGGAAGTAGTATAGTTTTACCAGAAAACTCAGAAAGGCTGTAGTTGTATTAAACTTTAACGTAAAGAACTTCAGGTAATGGGCAGTAGTCGTTTTTTGTTTATTTATGGCCATTTAATGGTAACCATGTGTAAAAATAGGTTTGACAGTAGCACCGCAGCCGGTGTGAACAACTGAAAACCGCCACACGCAGCAGTTCCGCGGCCGATCTGCAGCCGCTGTGCCCCTGGCGCTACGTCACTCTAGATCAGGGGTATTCAACTAAAATTGAAAGAGGTCCAGTTAGGGAAAATTTCTTGAAGCAAAGGTCCAGAAGATCATAACGTCTAACTATTTAGTGTGATATATATTTAAGTAGCCGAGTAGTTGTATCAACATCTGCATGTACTAAATACCTGACTGTCAAATCAAATGAATTCAGTACGATTCAAAAACTTTTGGACAATATTTATTGTCACGTAACAAAGAACTGAACATATATGTATGATTGCAGATATGTATAATGTTCTCTCATTAACTAAATAAAAGTAGGGCTGCATTTCAAAATAAGAGAAAATAAATAAAATGTGAAAATTGTGCATGTTCAAATAAAGGGCTTAACTTCAGAAACTGAAGGAACTTTCTCCATCTCACTCCTCTGTTTCTCTCCCTTTCTCCGTCTCACTCCTCTGTTTCTCTCCCTTTGTCCGTCTCACTCCTGTTTCTCTCCCTTTCTCCCTCTCACTCCTCTGTTTCTCTCCCTTTGTCCGTCTCACTCCTCTGTTTCTCTCCTTTGTCCTCACTCCTCTGTTTCTCTCCTTTGTCCGTCTCACTCCTCTGTTTCTCTCCTTTGTCCGTCTCACTCCTGTTTCTCTCCTTTGTCCATCTCACTCCTCTGTTTCTCTCCTTTGTCCGTCTCACTCCTGTTTCTCTCCCTTTCTCCGTCTCACTCCTCTGTTTCTCTCCCTTTCTCCGTCTCACTCCTCTGTTTCTCTCCCTTTGTCCGTCTCACTCCTCTGTTTCTCTCCCTTTGTCCGTCTCACTCCTCTGTTTCTCTCCCTTTGTCCGTCTCACTCCTGTTTCTCTCCCTTTCTCCGTCTCTCCTGTTTCTCTCCCTTTCTCCGTCTCACTCCTCTGTTTCTCTCCTTTCTCCGTCTCTCCTGTTTCTCTCCTTTCTCCGTCTCACTCCTCTGTTTCTCTCCCTTTGTCCATCTCACTCCTCTGTTTCTCTCCCTTTGTCCGTCTCACTCCTGTTTCTCTCCCTTTCTCCGTCTCTCCTGTTTCTCTCCCTTTCTCCGTCTCACTCCTCTGTTTCTCTCCCTTTGTCCGTCTCACTCCTCTGTTTCTCTCCCTTTGTCCGTCTCACTCCTCTGTTTCTCTCCCTTTGTCCGTCTCACTCCTCTGTTTCTCTCCCTTTGTCCGTCTACTCCTCTGTTTCTCTCCTTTCTCATCTGTCTCCTCTTTTCTCCTTTGTCCGTCTCACTCCTGTTTCTCTCCTTTCTCCGTCTCTCCTGTTTCTCTCTTTCTCCGTCTCACTCCTCTGTTTCTCTCCTTTGTCCGTCTCACTCCTCTGTTTCTCTCCTTTGTCCGTCTCACTCCTCTGTTTCTCTCCTTTGTCCGTCTCACTCCTGTTTCTCTCCTTTGTCCGTCTCACTCCTCTGTTTCTCTCCTTTGTCCGTCTCACTCCTGTTTCTCTCCCTTTGTCCGTCTCACTCCTGTTTCTCTCCTTTGTCCGTCTCACTCCTCTTTTCTCTCCTTTCTCCGTCTCACTCCTCTGTTTCTCTCCCTTTGTCCGTCTCACTCCTCTGTTTCTCTCCCTTTGTCCGTCTCACTCCTCTGTTTCTCTCCCTTTGTCCGTCTCACTCCTCTGTTTCTCTCCCTTTGTCCATCTCACTCCTCTGTTTCTCTCCCTTTGTCCGTCTCACTCCTCTGTTTCTCTCCCTTTGTCCGTCTCACTCCTGTTTCTCTCCCTTTGTCCATCTCACTCTGTTTCTCTCCCTTTCTCCGTCTCACTCCTCTGTTTCTCTCCGTCCGTCTCACTCCTGTTTCTCTCCCTTTGTCCATCTCACTCCTGTTTCTCTCCTTTGTCCGTCTCACTCCTGTTTCTCTCCCTTTGTCCATCTCACTCCTGTTTCTCTCCTTTCTCCGTCTCACTCCTCTGTTTCTCTCCCTTTGTCCGTCTCACTCCTGTTTCTCTCCTTTGTCCATCTCACTCCTGTTTCTCTCCTTTGTCCGTCTCACTCCTCTGTTTCTCTCCTTTGTCCGTCTCACTCCTCTGTTTCTCTCCCTTTGTCCGTCTCACTCCTGTTTCTCTCCTTTGTCCATCTCACTCCTGTTTCTCTCCTTTGTCCGTCTCACTCCTGTTTCTCTCCTTTGTCCATCTCACTCCTGTTTCTCTCCCTTGTCCGTCTCACTCCTCTGTTTCTCTCCTTTGTCCGTCTCACTCCTGTTTCTCTCCTTTGTCCATCTCACTCCTGTTTCTCTCCCTTTGTCCGTCTCACTCCTCTGTTTCTCTCCCTTTGTCCGTCTCACTCCTCTGTTTCTCTCCTTTGTCCGTCTCACTCCTGTTTCTCTCCTTTGTCCGTCTCACTCTCTGTTTCTCTCCCTTTCTCCGTCTCTCCTGTTTCTCTCCTTTCTCCGTCTCACTCCTCTGTTTCTCTCCTTTGTCCATCTCACTCCTGTTTCTCTCCCTTTGTCCATCTCACTCCTGTTTCTCTCCCTTTCTCCGTCTCTCCTGTTTCTCTCCCTTTCTCCGTCTCACTCCTCTGTTTCTCTCCCTTTCTCCGTCTCACTCCTCTGTTTCTCTCCCTTTGTCCGTCTCACTCCTCTGTTTCTCTCCCTTTCTCCGTCTCACTCCTGTATCTCTCCCTCTGTTTTCTCTACCTGTATCTCTATGTGTCTTTTTCTTTCTCCCGTCTTCTCATGTGTAAGTTGCCTCTACCTCTCATCTGTCTGCACTGTAGAGTCACAATGTTTACCTGCTGGAATGCACAGACCTGATTGGCTGAGTGGTATCACGTGGGATGGCTTAACTCGCATGCAATTGGTCTGTGCGTTTCCTCAGCCGCTAAACCACTACCGTAAAGACTACAGAAGCTGCGCTGATTACAAATAGAAGCGCCCCGTCAGGTTTTAAATCATAACCTTCTGATTTGGCTGTAGGTCCGGGTCCGTACGGGGCGGCTTCTGGGTCCGGACCCGGACCGCGGTCCGCCTGTTAGTGACCTCTGCTCTAGATCGACCTTCCTCCTAATTTTGCGCTGAAGAAGGGGCGGGCGGAGTCATCCAGCAAAAACAAACATGGAAGACAGCTGTGACGGAGGTAGACAGTGGACAGTGAGGTTTGGGGTGAAATGTCTGTACAAGCAAAACTTGAGGAGTCGTATCGTAGCTAGTCTGTGTTTGACTTTGAAAGCCTATAAAAATAAGTGCGTGTGACGTGTTGTTCTTCTTTGAGTCACAAGTTTTATTATTGTAACTCTCCATAACCACTTCACTCTGCCCTTATTTAAACTTTTATTAAATAAAATTTAATCTGGTAAAATATTTCAATAGGATTTATTGGATTAGTTTAAAATAAACTTCTTCTGTAAAATATATAAATTAAATATCATTACCAAGAATACCACAGCAGTAAAGACGTTCTCCTGAAAGTAGAACTAACCAGAATCCTCCAACTACCTCGTTCTTCCTGAAACACAAACATATATAACATAGCAATAATAACAACATCTACTAATAACCTGACACCTTTAATAACATTTAATAACTATTAAACCTCTAAACGAACCTCAGCCGCCTCGACAAGCCGTCCTGGGGGAAGTGATACACGGTTCATTTTGGCGATCCACTGCAGAGTTTTAACGGCGGCCTGGACGTTTCCTGCCGACACGTTGTAACGAGCTGATTCTGGTACTAACTGAAACAAATCCATACAATCACTTTTTGATCCCATGATTTCAAACATTAACATGCATCTTCATGTGATGGTCAGTTAGTACCGGATCTGGTGGATTTAACTTTATATATACATGTATATATAAACAGCTGCGGTAAGGAAGACTGACCTTGAAGAGGAAGATGAGGATGATACTCGGAGCCACAGAGATTCTGATCATCCACCTCCAGCCCAGAGTCGGAACCAACAACATCCCCAGGATGATGATGAGCATGGAGCCCATCATCCAGAAGATCTGACACACACAGAGACAGAGAGCATGCTGGGATACGTCCTGACAACAGACACAGGTGTGATGTTTCGCTTCAAACTCACGGAGGCCAGAGGCAGCAGGTACGCTCGATACTTCGCTGGAATAAACTCCGTCTTCAACACGAACCTGAAAATCACAACCACATTTAAAATATGATTTTAATGGTTCGAACTATTTAATGGTTTGTTAACTACATTTTTAAAAAATTACATTTTCCACCACAAACAAATGTTTAAATTCACAGAACTTTAATTGAATTTTTTAAACGGTCGTGTTTAAATAAAAGTTGAAATTCGGACATGAAAAATAATCAGTTGTTATTAAATGTTATGTTAATGTGAATGTTACCATTTTTAAATCAATCAATTAATTTAAAGAGAAGAACAATGAAGCAACTTAACTTAGTCTTTGATTCTCTTCAACGTCTTGGTAGAAATTTAGTAGAAAAGTTTTTATCACATGAAATAGATTATATCTTATTGGGTTATATATATAAATAATTTTACTGTGGAGAAAAAAACTAACATTAGAACGACAATTCATTTTAAATGTGAAACAGTGACTGACAGCTGCTGCGTCATGTGACTTAGTGTGTGTGACATCACTGATCACATAATTTATTCACCTCAAGTCACTGTGTGTGTGTGTGTGTGTGTGTGTGTGTGTGTGTGTGTGTGTGTGTGTGTGTGTGTGTGTGTGTGTGTGTGTGTGTGTGTGTGTGTGTGTGTGTGTGTGTGTGTGTGTGTGTGTGTGTGTGTGTGTGTGTGGATCAGCTAACCCCTGCGACACTCCTGCAACGCCACAGCCGACCATGCTGCGCAGGAAAATGAACCAACCATACGACGGAGCGAAGGAGGTGAGGAGGGAGAAGTAGGCGCTCCACACGAAGCCTCCAACCACCACCTGCACGCACGGACACACACACACACACACATACATACACATGGTGCCGCCAAACATGATGCGTGTGTGAAAATACTGAGACGTGTTTGACCTTCCAGCGTCCGTATCTGTCGGCGACGTATCCACTGAGTACGCCACAAACCATGAAACCAAGAAACACCATCTGAGAGAAAACACACACACGTGTATGTCCAGTACTGGTCGTCACGACAACACGTAGAAACCTGCACAATATCATCTGATTTTCAACCCAATGAAATGAACATTTTTAAAAATGGTGGGAAAGTTTACACACACTAAAATCAATCAAAGACAAAACTCACAGTAGAGACGAGCGCCACCTGCCAGTCTTCCAGACGCCACTCACAACGAATCTCAGGAGAAACGATGGCTAACAGCATGATCTCCATCGCCTCCAAAATCTACGCACACGCACAGTGAGTTGAGGTGAATAAATTATGTGACATACACCTGATACCTGCTCTCTGACACCACTGAGTGTGTGTGTGTGTGTGTGTGTGTGTGTGTGTGTGTGTGTGTGTGTGTGTCGAATTAGTGACTCACACTTGCGCTCCCCATGATGAGGAAGAGGAGGATGTGGAAACGACCAAAGCCGATGGTTTCAACAGCATCTTCAACCGTGAATGTCTGATCTGCTGCAAGACACACAAATACACACACAGAAGTTCAGGCTCTGACTTGTCCAGTCATGTTGCTGCCATCTTGTGGGGACAGGTGTGATGTGTTGTTTCATGTCATTGTCAGTGATCTGAAGCGATGTTGATCAGATTTATTGATTATTGATCTCACTCACCATCGCTGCAGATCTTTGTACCCTGCTGGTCCTCTGGAGGTTTCTCCTGCAGTTCCACCTCCTGCAGATGGATGGCACTCACCAGCTGAGTCTTCATGTGATCATTCATCCTGAAAACAAACGTTCTCATCATGTGTTCATCACTTTGTAGTTTGAGTGAACTGAGCCTTTAAATTCAGATCCAACATTTTAAGTGAACATTCAAGTTAAAATGTGATAATTGTTATTCTTTACTTTATGTCAACAGATAACTCAATAACAACAACACTGTTAAATTCTTATTATTAGACAACTTGCACTCATATACTTTTTTAAGTCATCACTACGTCTGATTGGTATTTTCTAATGACCCACTGATGGATCAGTGAATGAATATTTTAGTTTCTAATTTATAGAAACTATATGGAGATTAATTAGCTTTTTAGACTCACTATTATTGACTCATTTCAAATTATCCGTTTTTTAATCATTATTTTATTTGTTAAATGTATATAATTGTTACTTGTTATTGATCCGATGATTGTTTTAGTTCTTTTAAATCTCAGTTTGAGTAAAGTTCATTAGGGTCATTGATTCTGTGTTAACTTCAACCAAACTCCTTTAAAAACTCTGAAGATTTAACATTAGAAAACTGTGGCTGTGACAGCTTCACAAAACTAGATTTTACTGAACCAAAGTGTTGACAGTTAATAATTTTAGAGCCGAATTCATTTAAAGACTGTTAACAAATATTCCCAATGTGTTTCAATGCGTCTGAGGGTTTTTTTAATCGTCTGACAGAGAAAATGTTAAACATTTCGACATTTGAATGAGGTTTGGTGAAAGTCTTTTTGAGAGTCTGGGCAGACAACGTGGATAAAGTTTGATTTCGGTCACAAACTCTGATGTGTTCAAGTACAAACGTTAATTTAACATTAAATAAAGTTTAAATATACTTGTGACACACCTGACGTTCATTAACCATCTGACCTGTCACATTCACTTCACATCCGCTGAATTTCCCGCCACATATCGATCAGATCGATCATCAATCACTGACCTTATTTCAGATTCTTCTGATTCTTCATCGTAAATTTAAAAACCTGAGACACGACCATTGATCAACTGTTGTTCACCTGCACAGGTGAATCAGGAAGTGAAAACCAGGAAGTGCCATCGTCATCACCTCTGGCAGGGGGCGGGGCTATATGGAGGCTCGTTCGTGGTTCGATTTGCTGCGGTGCGAATTAACGTGATGCATGCTGGTCCTAACACAATGCATGCTGGTTAGAACTTTAGTCTCACAACTAAATATTAATATCAATCATCACAACTAAAACTACAACTAAATGTAAATATTCAGCTGTTTTATTCTCATGATCCACAACTGAATCCTCACATTGATCTGATCAGTCATCTATATACATATATATTCTATAAACCTATCATCACATCTAAATATAAACATCATTAGAGCTAAATATAAATACTAATATAAATATCACAACTAATAACAAATATAACTTTGTAAGTTTTTCTCCACGTACATTCCTCACAGTATATATTATTTCAACATTTAAGTCCTTTTTTTTAAAATTTAAATAAATGTGGTGTTTATTTCTGAGTAACTGATGATTAAATGTTTCCTCTGTATGAACTGAAAACATCTTTTCTCAGGACGTGTGGTTCTGTTTCAAGTAGGAAACTTTATTATAAATAATAAGAATAATAAACAGTAGAGTTGTAGAATCTGTACAAAGGATTCTCCTTTCCTAACTCCTTACTGCTTCTCCTTCCCATCTTTCTTTGACCTTGTGATGTTTTCCATTGGGGTAAATCAGGGGTATTCAACTAAAATTTAAAGAGGTCCAGTTAGAGAAAATTTCTTGAAGCAAAGGTCCGGAAGATCATAATGTCTAACTATTTAGTGTGATATATATTTAAGTAGCCTAGTAGTTGTATCAACATCTGCATGTACTAAATACCTGACTGTCAAATCAAATCAATTCAGTACGATTCAAAAACTTTTGGACAATATTTATTGTCACGTAACAAAGAACTGAACATATATGTATGATTGCAGATATGTATAATGTTCTCTCATTAACTAAATAAAAGTAGGGCTGCATTTCAAAATAAGAGAAAATAAATAAAATGTGAAAATTGTGCATGTTCAAATAAAGGGCTTAACTTCAGAAAAATAAAATAAAGGGAGCAAAAGCTTGAATTTCCCTTTTTCTGTTTCACATCTTGACTCAAAAGTCTCAACTAATTTAACAGATAATAAATCTCAACACATCTTAACAATTGAACAGTTTTACAATCACTTTCTTCCCCTCTTATATCTCACTCCCCCACTTTGTTCATCTGTTTCTCTCCCTTTCTCCGTCTCACTCCTGTTTCTCAACTTTCTCCGTCTCACTCCTGTTTCTCTCCTTTCTCCGTCTCACTCCTGTTTCTCTCTTTGTCCCTCTCACTCCTGTTTCTCTCCTTTCTCCGTCTCACTCCTGTTTCTCAACTTTCTCCGTCTCACTCCTGTTTCTCTCCCTTTCTCCGTCTCACTCCTCTGTTTCTCTCCCTTTCTCCATCTCACTCCTGTTTCTCAACTTTTCCATCTCACTCTGTTTCTCTCCTTTCTCCGTCTCACTCTGTTTCTCACTTTCTCTGTCTCACTCCTGTTCCTCCTTTCTCCGTCTCACTCCTCTGTTTCTCTCCTTTCTCCGTCTCACTCCTGTTTCTCAACTTTCTCCGTCTCACTCCTGTTTCTCTCCTTTCTCCGTCTCACTCCTCTGTTTCTCTCACTTTCTCCGTCTCACTCCTCTGTTTCTCTCCCTTTCTCCGTCTCACTCCTGTTTCTCCGTCTCACTCCTGTTTCTCTCCCTTTCTCCGTCTCACTCCTCTGTTTCTCCCTTTCTCCGTCTCACTCCTGTTTCTCTCCTTTCTCCGTCTCACTCCTGTTTCTCAACTTTCTCCTTCTCACTCCTGTTTCTCAACTTTCTCCGTCTCACTCCTGTTTCTCAACTTTCTCCGTCACTCCTGTTTCTCCACTTTCTCCGTCTCACTCCTCTTTCTCTCCCTTTCTCCGTCTCACTCCTTGTTTCTCTCCTTTCTCCGTCTCACTCCTCTGTTTCTCTCCTTTCTCATCTCACTCCTGTTTCTCCGTCTCACTCCTGTTTCTCTCCTTTCTCAGTCTCACTCCTCTGTTTCTCTCCTTTCTCCGTCTCACTCCTCTGTTTCTCTCCTTTCTCGTCTCACTCCTGTTTCTCCACTTTCTCCGTCTCACTCCTGTTTCTCCACTTTCTCCGTCTCACTCCTCTGTTTCTCTCCTTTCCTCCGTCTCACTCCTCTGTTTCTCTCCCTTTCTCCGTCTCACTCCTGTTTCTCAACTTTCTCCGTCTCACTCCTGTTTCTCTCCCTTTCTCCGTCTCACTCCTGTTTCTCAACTTTCTCCGTCTCACTCCTGTTTCTCAACTTTCTCCGTCTCACTCCTGTTTCTCCACTTTCTCCGTCTCACTCCTGTTTCTCTCCCTTTCTCCGTCTCACTCCTGTTTCTCCACTTTCTCCGTCTCACTCCTGTTTCTCCTTTCTCAGTCTCACTCCTGTTTCTCACTTTCTCCGTCTCACTCCTGTTTCTCACCTTCATCTCACTCCTGTTTCTCCACTTTCTCCGTCTCACTCCTGTTTCTCCGTCTCACTCCTGTTTCTCTCCTTTCTCCGTCTCACTCCTCTGTTTCTCTCCTTTCTCCATCTCACTCCTGTTTCTCTCCTTTCTCCGTCTCACTCCTGTTTCTCTCCTTTCTCCGTCTCACTCCTGTTTCTCTCCTTTCTCAGTCTATCCTCTGTTTCTCTCCTTTCTCCGTCTCACTCCTCTGTTTCTCTCCTTTCTCCGTCTCACTCCTGTTTCTCTCCTTTTCCGTCTCACTCCTGTTTCTCACTTTCTCCGTCTCACTCCTGTTTCTCTCATTTCTCCTTCTCACTCCTGTTTCTCCCCTTTCTCCGTCTCACTCCTGTTTCTCAACTTTCTCCGTCTCACTCCTGTTTCTCTCTTTCTCCGTCTCCTCCTGTTTCTCTCCCTTTCTCCGTCTCACTCCTCTGTTTCTCTCACTTTCTCCGTCTCACTCCTTGTTTCTCTCCTTTCTCCATCTCCTCTGTTTCTCCGTCTCACTCCTGTTTCTCTCCTTTCTCCGTCTCACTCCTGTTTCTCTCCTTTCTCCGTCTCACTCCTGTTTCTCTCCTTTCTCCATCTCACTCCTGTTTCTCTCCCTTTCTCCGTCTCACTCCTGTTTCTCTCCTTTCTCCGTCTCACTCCTGTTTCTCTCCCTTTCCGTCTCACTCCTCTGTTTCTCTCCTTTCTCCGTCTCACTCCTCTGTTTCTCTCCTTTCTCCGTCTCACTCCTGTTTCTCCCCTTTCTCCGTCTCACTCCTGTTTCTCAACTTTCTCCGTCTCACTCCTGTTTCTCCACTTTCTCCTTCTCACTCCTGTTTCTCAACTTTCTCCGTCTCACTCCTGTTTCTCAACTTTCTCCGTCTCACTCCTGTTTCTCCACTTTCTCCGTCTCACTCCTCTGTTTCTCTCCCTTTCTCCGTCTCACTCCTCTGTTTCTCTCACTTTCTCCGTCTCACTCCTTGTTTCTCTCCTTTCTCCATCTCACTCCTGTTTCTCCGTCTCACTCCTGTTTCTCTCCCTTTCTCCGTCTCACTCCTGTTTCTCTCCTTTCTCCGTCTCACTCCTTGTTTCTCTCCTTTCTCCGTCTCACTCCTGTTTCTCCACTTTCTCCGTCTCACTCCTGTTTCTCCACTTTCTCCGTCTCACTCCTGTTTCTCAACTTTCTCCATCTCACTCCTGTTTCTCTCCTTTCTCAGTCTCACTCCTGTTTCTCAACTTTCTCCGTCTCACTCCTGTTTCTCCCCTTTCTCCGTCTCACTCCTGTTTCTCTCCTTTCTCCATCTCTCTCCTGTTTCTCAACTTTCTCCATCTCACTCCTGTTTCTCTCCTTTCTCCGTCTCACTCCTGTTTCTCAACTTTCTCAGTCTCACTCCTGTTTCTCTCCTTTCTCCGTCTCACTCCTGTTTCTCCCTTTCTCCGTCTCACTCCTGTTTCTCAACTTTCTCCGTCTCACTCCTGTTTCTCCCCTTTCTCCGTCTCACTCCTGTTTCTCCACTTTCTCCGTCTCACTCCTGTTTCTCTCCTTTCTCCGTCTCACTCCTGTTTCTCCGTCTCACTCCTGTTTCTCCCCTTTCTCAGTCTCACTCCTGTTTCTCCCCTTTCTCCGTCTCACTCCTGTTTCTCCCCTTTCTCCGTCTCTCTCCTGTTTCTCAACTTTCTCCTTCTCACTCCTGTTTCTCAACTTTCTCAATCTCCTCCTGTTTCTCACTTTCTCCGTCTCACTCCTGTTTCTCCCTCTCCGTCTCACTCCTCTGTTTCTCTCCTTTCTCCGTCTCACTCCTGTTTCTCTCACTTTCTCCGTCTCACTCCTGTTTCTCTCCTTTCTCAGTCTCACTCCTGTTTCTCTCCTTTCTCCGTCTCACTCCTCTGTTTCTCTCCCTTTCTCCGTCTCACTCCTGTTTCTCTCCCTTTCTCCGTCTCACTCCTGTTTCTCCACTTTCTCCGTCTCACTCCTGTTTCTCCACTTTCTCCGTCTCACTCCTCTGTTTCTCTCCCTTTCTCCGTCTCACTCCTCTGTTTCTCTCCCTTTCTCCGTCTCACTCCTGTTTCTCAACTTTCTCCGTCTCACTCCTGTTTCTCTCCTTTCTCCGTCTCACTCCTGTTTCTCAACTTTTTCCGTCTCACTCCTGTTTCTCTCCCTTTCTCCGTCTCACTCCTGTTTCTCAACTTTCTCCGTCTCACTCCTGTTTCTCAACTTTCTCCGTCTCACTCCTGTTTCTCCACTTTCTCCTTCTCACTCCTGTTTCTCAACTTTCTCCGTCTCACTCCTGTTTCTCCACTTTCTCCGTCTCACTCCTGTTTCTCCACTTTCTCCGTCTCACTCCTGTTTCTCTCCTTTCTCCTTCTCACTCCTGTTTCTCAACTTTCTCCGTCTCACTCCTGTTTCTCAACTTTCTCCGTCTCACTCCTGTTTCTCCACTTTCTCAGTCTCACTCCTGTTTCTCCACTTTCTCCGTCTCACTCCTGTTTCTCCACTTTCTCCGTCTCACTCCTGTTTCTCCGTCTCACTCCTGTTTCTCCACTTTCTCCGTCTCACTCCTGTTTCTCCACTTTCTCAATCTCACTCCTGTTTCTCCACTTTCTCCGTCTCATCCTGTTTCTCTCCTTTCTCCGTCTCACTCCTGTTTCTCCACTTTCTCCGTCTCACTCCTGTTTCTCCACTTTCTCAGTCTCACTCCTGTTTCTCCACTTTCTCCGTCTCACTCCTGTTTCTCCACTTTCTCCGTCTCACTCCTGTTTCTCTTCTCGTCTCACTCCTGTTTCTCCGTCTCACTCCTGTTTCTCTCCTTTCTCCGTCTCACTCCTCTGTTTCTCTCCTTTCTCCATCTCACTCCTGTTTCTCTCCTTTCTCCGTCTCACTCCTGTTTCTCTCCTTTCTCCGTCTCACTCCTGTTTCTCCACTTTCTCCGTCTCACTCCTGTTTCTCCACTTTCTCCGTCTCACTCCTCTGTTTCTCTCCTTTCTCCGTCTCACTCCTCTGTTTCTCTCCCTTTCTCCGTCTCACTCCTGTTTCTCAACTTTCTCCGTCTCACTCCTGTTTCTCTCCCTTTCTCCGTCTCCTCCTGTTTCTCAACTTTTTCCGTCTCACTCCTGTTTCTCTCCCTTTCTCCGTCTCACTCCTGTTTCTCAACTTTCTCCGTCTCACTCCTGTTTCTCAACTTTCTCCGTCTCACTCCTGTTTCTCCACTTTCTCCTTCTCACTCCTGTTTCTCAACTTTCTCCGTCTCACTCCTGTTTCTCCACTTTCTCCGTCTCACTCCTGTTTCTCCACTTTCTCCGTCTCACTCCTGTTTCTCCACTTTCTCCGTCTCACTCCTGTTTCTCCACTTTCTCCATCTCACTCCTGTTTCTCCCCTTTCTCCGTCTCACTCCTGTTTCTCCGTCTCACTCCTGTTTCTCTCCTTTCTCCGTCTCACTCCTCTGTTTCTCTCCTTTCTCCATCTCACTCCTGTTTCTCTCCTTTCTCCGTCTCACTCCTGTTTCTCTCCCTTTCTCCGTCTCACTCCTCTGTTTCTCTCCCTTTCTCCGTCTCACTCCTGTTTCTCTCCCTTTCTCCGTCTCATCCTGTTTCTCAACTTTCTTCGTCTCACTCCTGTTTCTCCACTTTCTCCTTCTCACTCCTGTTTCTCAACTTTCTCCGTCTCACTCCTGTTTCTCAACTTTCTCCGTCTCACTCCTGTTTCTCCACTTTCTCCGTCTCACTCCTCTGTTTCTCTCCTTTCTCCGTCTCACTCCTCTGTTTCTCTCACTTTCTCCGTCTCACTCCTCTGTTTCTCTCCCTTTCTCCATCTCACTCCTGTTTCTCCGTCTCACTCCTGTTTCTCTCCCTTTCTCCGTCTCACTCCTCTGTTTCTCTCCTTTCTCCGTCTCACTCCTCTGTTTCTCTCCTTTCTCCGTCTCACTCCTGTTTCTCCACTTTCTCAGTCTCACTCCTGTTTCTCCACTTTCTCAGTCTCACTCCTGTTTCTCTCCCTTTCTCTCATCTCACTCCTGTTTCTCTCCTTTCTCCTCTCACTCCTGTTTCTCAACTTTCTCCATCTCACTCCTGTTTCTCAACTTTCTCAGTCTCACTCCTGTTTCTCCACTTTCTCAGTCTCACTCCTGTTTCTCCACTTTCTCCGTCTCACTCCTGTTTCTCCACTTTCTCCGTCTCACTCCTGTTTCTCAATCTCACTCCTGTTTCTCCCTTTCTCCGTCTCACTCCTGTTTCTCCACTTTCTCCGTCTCACTCCTGTTTCTCTCCCTTTCTCCGTCTCACTCCTGTTTCTCTCCCTTCTCACTCCTCTGTTTCTCTCCTTCTCCGTCTCACTCCTGTTTCTCCACTTTCTCCGTCTCACTCCTGTTTCTCCACTTTCTCCGTCTCCATCCTCTGTTTCTCTCCTTTCTCCGTCTCACTCCTCTGTTTCTCTCCTTTCTCCGTCTCACTCCTGTTTCTCAACTTTCTCCGTCTCACTCCTGTTTCTCAACTTTCTCCGTCTCACTCCTGTTTCTCCACTTTCTCAGTCTCACTCCTGTTTCTCTCCTTTCTCCTTCTCACTCCTGTTTCTCAACTTTCTCCGTCTCACTCCTGTTTCTCAACTTTCTCCGTCTCACTCCTGTTTCTCCACTTTCTCAGTCTCACTCCTGTTTCTCCACTTTCTCCGTCTCACTCCTGTTTCTCTCCTTTCTCCGTCTCTCTCCTTTTTTCCGTCTCACTCCTGTTTCTCTCCTTTCTCCTTCTCACTCCTGTTTCTCAACTTTCTCCGTCTCACTCCTGTTTCTCAACTTTCTCCGTCTCACTCCTGTTTCTCCACTTTCTCAGTCTCACTCTGTTTCTCCACTTTCTCCGTCTCACTCCTGTTTCTCCACTTTCTCCGTCTCACTCCTGTTTCTCCGTCTCACTCCTGTTTCTCCCTTTCTCCGTCTCACTCCTGTTTCTCCCTTTCTCCGTCTCACTCCTGTTTCTCTCCTTTCTCCGTCTCACTCCTGTTTCTCCCTTTCTCCGTCTCACTCCTGTTTCTCCACTTTCTCAGTCTCACTCCTGTTTCTCCCCTTTCTCCGTCTCACTCCTGTTTCTTCACTTTCTCCGTCTCACTCTGTTTCTCCTTTCTCCGTCTCACTCCTGTTTCTCCGTCTCACTCCTGTTTCTCAGTCTCCTCCTCTGTTTCTCTCCTTTCTCCGTCTCACTCCTGTTTCTCTCCTTTCTCCATCTCACTCCTGTTTCTCTCCTTTCTCCGTCTCACTCCTGTTTCTCTCCTTTCTCCGTCTCACTCCTCTGTTTCTCTCCCTTTCGTCTCACTCCTGTTTCTCAACATTCTTCGTCTCACTCCTGTCTTCTCCTTCTCATCCTGTTTCTCAACTTTCTCCGTCTCACTCCTTTCTCAACTTTCTCCGTCTCACTCCTGTTTCTCCTTTCTCATCTCACTCTTTCTCTCCTTTTCCGTCTCACTCCTTGTTTCTCTCCTTTCTCCGTCTCATCCTCTTCTCTTCCGTCTCCTCCTCTGTTTCTCTCCTTTCTCCCTCACTCCTGTTTCTCCTCTCTCTCTCTTCTCTCTTCTCTCCTTTCTCCGTCTCACTCTCTGTTTCTCTCCTTTTCCTTCTCACTCCTGTTTCTCTCCTTTCTCCCTCCTTTTCCTTCCGTCTCACTCCTCTGTTTCTCTCCTTTCTCAGTCTCACTCCTCTGTTTCTCTCCTTTCTCCGTCTCACTCCTGTTTCTCAACTTTCTCCGTCTCACTCCTGTTTCTCTCCCTTTCTCCGTCTCACTCCTCTGTTTCTCTCCTTTCTCCGTCTCACTCCTGTTTCTCTCCTTTCTCCGTCTCACTCCTGTTTCTCAACTTTCTTCGTCTCACTCCTGTTTCTCCCTTTCTCCTTCTCACTCCTGTTTCTCAACTTCTTCTCCACTCCTGTTTCTCAACTTTCTCCGTCTCACTCCTGACTTTCTCCGTCTCACTCCTCTGTTTCTCTCCCTTCTCAGTCTCACTCTCTGTTTCTCTCCTTTCTCCGTCTCACTCCTCTGTTTCTCTCCTTTCCCTCACTCCTTTCTCTAGTCTCACTCCTGTTTCTCTCCTTTCTCCGTCTCATCCTCTGTTTCTCTCCTTTCTCCGTCTCACTCCTCTGTTTCTCTCCTTTCTCCGTCTCACTCCTGTTTCTCCACTTTCTCCGTCTCACTCCTGTTTCTCCACTTTCTCCGTCTCACTCCTCTGTTTCTCTCCTTTCTCCGTCTCATCCTCTGTTTCTCTCCTTTTCAGTCTCACTCCTGTTTCTCAACTTTCTCCATCTCACTCCTGTTTCTCTCCTTTCTCCGTCTCACTCCTGTCTCCTTCATCCTGCTCTCTTTCCTCTCACACTTTCCTCCGTCTCACTCCTGTTTCTCAACTTTCTCCGTCTCACCCTGTTTCTCCATTTCTCTCATGTTCCTCCGCTTTCTCCGTCTCACTCCTGTTCCTCCACTCTCGTCTTCTCTGTTTCTCATGTTCTCTCTCTCTCCTTTCTGTCTCACTCCTGTTTCTCCAGTCTCACTCCTGTTTCCATTTCTCCGTCTCACTCCTGTTTCTCAACTCTCAGTCTCACTCCTGTTTCTCAACTTTCTCCGTCTCACTCCTGTTTCTCCACTTTCTCCGTCTCACTCCTGTCTCTGTCTCACTCCTGCTCTCGTCTCACTCCTGTTTCTCCGTCTCACTCCTGTCTCTTCCTCCTTCTGTCTCATTTCTCCGTCCTCTCTCTGTTTCTCCTCTCACTCTGTTTCTCCACTTTCTCAGTCTCACTCCTGTTTCTTCACTTTCTCCGTCTACTCCTGTCCTGTCTCACTCCTGTTTCTCCACTTTCTCCGTCTCACTCCTGTTTCTCCGTCTCACTCCTCTGTTTCTCTCCCTTTCTCCGTCTCACTCCTGTTTCTCTCCCTTTCTCATCACTCCTGTTTCTCTCCTTTTCCCGTCTCACTCCTGTTTCTCTCCTTTCTCCGTCTCACTCCTGTGTTCTCTCCTTTCTCCGTCTCACTCCTCTGTTTCTCTCCCTTTCTCCGTCTCACTCCTGTTTCTCTCCCTTTCTCCGTCTCACTCCTGTATCTCTCCCTCTGTTTTCTCTACCTGTATCTCTATGTGTCTTTTTCTTTCTACCGTCTTCTCATGTGTAAGTTGCCTCTACCTCTCCTCTGTCTGCACTGTAGAGTCACAATGTTTACCTGCTGGAATGCACAGACCTGATTGGCTGAGTGGTATCACGTGGGATGGCTTAACTCGCATGCAATTGGTCTGTGCGTTTCCTCATCCGCTAAACCACTACCGTAAAGACTACAGAAGCTGCGCTGATTACAAATAGAAGCGCCCCGTCAGGTTTTAAATCATAACCTTCTGATTTGGTTGTAGGTCCGGGTCCGTACGGGGCGGCTTCTGGGTCCGGACCCGGACCGCGGTCCGCCTGTTAGTGACCTCTGGCGTACAGAATGAGTGGTGAGGAAAGGAGATGATTTAGAGGTTTGTGACCTCTGACCTGAACTATGCTGAACAGGATGTGACTCTACTAATGAAAAGTCAAATACTTCGTTTCCTTACACTTTTCTTTGACCCTGATAAAAAACACGAGGTGAATAAAGATGAAGGAGAAACTGAGACGTTGGAACCTGATTTTCAGTTCTTAGGGTTAGGGTTAGCGTCTGATTCTAGTTTGAATCAGACGCTGAAACCTATGGTTGTTCAATCTCAGTCACACATTTAATGTACTGACTCATTACGTAACATCATGAAGTTAAAACATGTATGACTTCACAGTGACCTTGACCTTTGACCTCTAAAATCTATTCAGTTCATCTGTGACCTAAGTGAACGCTTGTACCCTATTTGAAGATTGAATTCCCTCGAGGTGTGTTAATAATATCGTGTTCACAAGAATGTAACAAACAAACTGAGGTGGAGCATCAGAAAAACCTCAAGAATAGTTTTATTCACAAACTGTTTAAATACAACAAAGTTCAACTACTGGAAACCATCTGCACGTCACAGTGACCTCTGACATCATCATCTTCATCAACCATCTAATCCTCGTGACCTCACACCGTCAGATGCTGATTGGTTCCTGTTGGTTGTTTTGTCGTTTGACCACGAAAACTTTCTGTCCAGAAACCGTCACCGTGTAAACGAAGTCGTCCAGAATCACTTCAGGACAGAAAACAAAAGGTGAGTCATGTGACAGCGCCCCCTGCAGGTAAACACTGTGTGAGTCATGGTACCTGACATGCGTTTGAAGGGCGGATCAGCTGATCCAGGTAACCTGAAGCGACTCGCTGTTCGAACCATCTCCATCATCACACACGCCGTGTGTTCGTCGTTCTCCAGCTCACCTGCAGACTGACACCAGGGGTCAGAGGTCAGGTATCCTCAGGTTATTTATTAAAGCTGCAACCAACGATCATTCCGTCAACAATTTTTGGGATTAATCGATTATTAATCACATTAAAAGACAAAAGCTACATTTGACCATTTCCAGCTGTTTATTGTAAAATGCTGTTTCTATATGTATTAAAGACATCTGCAATTTATGATGATAATCCCAGATTCAGATATCTACAATTTAACCATCTTTAACAGTCTTAAATTCAAAATACCTTAAATCACGTTTCAACTAGTTATTCTGTGTTGTAGTTATGATGAACCTAAATAATGTTAATATAATATTTAATAACATTATAGATATTGCTGGGCCAAATTTTTTTTTGCATTATCGCGACATATCAATATTGAATGATGTGAAAAAGAATGTGTATAGATATAGATCATAATGTCAACAACATATGATAAAAACAATATTATAGATTATATTATCAGATTTACCTTTAGCCTCAGCATAACCTCAAGTTCAGCCTGTATCGTTGATTACAACCCAAAACACTTGATGACGCTAAGATACACAACTGAAGTTATGTCCCTAACATCCGCTGGTGGCTGCTAACACCTGCTAACACCTGCTAACACCTGCTAACATCTGCTAACACCTGCTAACATCTGCTAACATCTGCTAACACCTGCTAACACCTGCTAACATCTGCTAACATCTGCTAACATCCGCTGGTGGCTGCTAACACCTGCTAACATCTGCTAACACCTACTGACACCTGCTAACATATACTGACACCTGCTAACATCTACTGACACCTGCTGACACCTGCTAACATCTACTAACATCTGCTAACACCTGCTGACACTCCAACATCTGAATCCGCTGGTGGCTAACTGCTAATCCCTCACTGACAATCTGCTAATGCTGCACTCTACATCTGAACATCTTTGCTACACCTGCTGACACCTGCTGACACCTGCTAACATCTGCTAACATCCGCTGTGGCTGCTAACACCTGCTAACACCTGCTAACATCTGCTAACATCCGCTGGTGGCTGCTAACACCTGCTAACACCTACTGACACCTGCTAACACCTGCTAACATCTACTGACACCTGCTGACACCTGCTGACACCTGCTAACATCTAATAACATCTGCTAACATCTGCTAACATCTGCTAACATCTACTGGTAGTTTTTAACTTAAATTGTGCAGAAAACCTTCAAACGAGATAGAGATATTCACCATCTAGTCCTACAATCTAAAATAAAATAAATAATAGATCATCATGACAATATGACATCACATCAATAACTGTAACTCAGTAACTGTCTCTCAGTAGCTTAGTAACTGTCTCTCAGTAACTGTCTCTCAGTAACTGTCTCTCAGTAGCTTAGTAACTGTCTCTCAGTAACTGTCTCTCAGTAACTGTCTCTCAGTAGCTTAGTAACTGTCTCTCAGTAACTGTAACTCAGTAACTGTCTCTCAGTAACTGTCTCTCAGTAACTGTCTCTCAGTAGCTTAGTAACTGTCTCTCAGTAACTGTAACTCAGTAACTGTCTCTCAGTAACTGTCTCTTAGTAACTGTCTCTCAGTAGCTTAGTAACTGTCTCTCAGTAACTGTAACTCAGTAACTGTCTCTCAGTAACTGTCTCTTAGTAACTGTCTCTCAGTAGCTTAGTAACTGTCTCTTAGTAACTGTAACTCAGTAACTGTCTCTCAGTAACTGTAACTCAGTAACTGTCTCTCAGTAGCTTAGTAACTGTCTCTTAGTAACTGTCTCTCAGTAACTGTCTCTCAGTAACTGTAACTCAGTAACTGTCTCTCAGTAGCTTAGTAACTGTCTCTTAGTAACTGTCTCTCAGTAACTGTCACTCAGTAACTGTCTCTCGGTAACTGTAACTCAGTAACTGTCTCTCAGTAGCTTAGTAACTGTCTCTCAGTAACTGTCTCTCAGTAACTGTAACTCAGTAACTGTCTCTCAGTAACTGTCTCTCAGTAGCTTAGTAACTGTCTCTCAGTAACTGTCACTCAGTAACTGTAACTCAGTAACTGTCTCTCAGTAACTGTCTCTCAGTAGCTTAGTAACTGTCTCTCAGTAACTGTCTCTTAGTAACTGTAACTCAGTAACTGTCTCTCAGTAGCTTAGTAACTGTCTCTTAGTAACTGCCTCTCAGTAGCTTAGTAACTGTCTCTCAGTAACTGTCTCTCAGTAGCTTAGTAACTGTCTCTCAGTAACTGTCTCTTAGTAACTGTCTCTCAGTAACTGTCTCTCAGTAGCTTAGTAACTGTCTCTTTGTAACTGCCTCAGTAGCTTAGTAACTGTCTCTCAGTAACTGTCTCTCAGTAGCTTAGTAACTGTCTCTTAGTAACTGCCTCAGTAGCTTAGTAACTGTCTCTCAGTAACTGTCTCTCAGTAGCTTAGTAACTGTCTCTCAGTAACTGTCACTCAGTAACTGTCTCTCAGTAACTGTCTCTCAGTAGCTTAGTAACTGTCTCTTAGTAACTGTCTCTCAGTAGCTTAGTAACTGTCTCTCAGTAACTGTAACTCAGTAACTGTCTCTCAGTAGCTTAGTAACTGTCTCTCAGTAACTGTCTCTCAGTAGCTCAGTAGCTTAACTGTCTCTCAGTAACTGTCTCTCAGTAACTGTCTCTCAGTAACTGTCACTCAGTAACTGTCTCTCAGTAACTGTCTCTCAGTAGCTCAGTAGCTCAGTAACTGTCTCTCAGTAACTGTCTCTCAGTAACTGTCACTCAGTAAGTGTAACGGAGTAACTGTCTCTTAGTAACTGCCTCAGTAGCTTAGTAACTGTCTCTCAGTAACTGTCTCTCAGTAGCTTAGTAACTGTCTCTCAGTAACTGTCACTCAGTAACTGTCTCTCAGTAACTGTCTCTCAGTAGCTTAGTAACTGTCTCTTAGTAACTGTCTCTCAGTAGCTTAGTAACTGTCTCTCAGTAACTGTAACTCAGTAACTGTCTCTCAGTAGCTTAGTAACTGTCTCTCAGTAACTGTCTCTCAGTAACTGTCTCTCAGTAGCTTAGTAACTGTCTCTCAGTAACTGTCTCTCAGTAACTGTCTCTCAGTAACTGTCACTCAGTAACTGTCTCTCAGTAGCTCAGTAGCTCAGTAACTGTCTCTCAGTAACTGTCTCTCAGTAACTGTCTCTCAGTAGCTCAGTAGCTCAGTAACTGTCTCTCAGTAACTGTCTCTCAGTAACTGTCTCTCAGTAACTGTCACTCAGTAAGTGTAACGGAGTAACTGTCTCTCTGTAATTGTTACGCAGTAACTTAGTAACTGTAACTCTAATTGTCTCTCGGTAAGTGTAACGGAGTAACTGTCTCTCGGTAAGTGTAACGCAGTAACGCAGTAATAGTACTCACAGCCAGTACTCCGTCCTCGCTGATCACGAGGTACCCCAGTTGATCCGGGATTCTCTCCAGACCTGCGGTCAGAGCTGCGGTGGTCTGAGGGGGAGAGATACAAGCTATCAGGCTAACAAGCTAACAGCTAACATGTAAACTTAACAGTTGAATAATTTCATAAAGATGAAAAATATAAAAACACCCACCATCTTCTTCTTCCACTTCCGTATTCCTCGTGATCCTGTCACGTGACTGACTGACTGACTGACTAGTCCTTCTTCTTCTTCTTCTTCTTCTTCTTCTTGATTATATTGGTGCATTACTGCCACCAGCTGGTGTGGAGTGTGGATCAGTCTTATATTATCTATTGAGTTTAAAAACTTCTCTCAGTTATATTCGTTTTTCTAAGATAATCAAATCGTTTTCTATAACACTTGTTCTTTGAGTTGTTTTTCATGTCTTCCTCCCTTTGTTTCTGCCTCCTGTCCTTCTTAGTCTTTACTGAAGCTGGCGATCACATCAGTGCATTTTATTTATTTCATAAATTTATATTATTATTATTATTCACAGCCTCCTTTGTAAGTGTTTCGGTTATTTAATTTCCCTTAACACCAACACCGGTATCTATAAAGAACTATACTATCAGGCCCATCATATGAATTCTGTATTAGGTTTGTTGTATTTCAATCAAAATGTCTGCTGTCTAATGTTCTGTACACCGACTAATGATGAACTTGAATCTGAACAAATAATTGCTCTTAATGGTCGTGTGGGTTAGGTTTAGGGTTTTTCAGATTTACAGTATATAGTTCTTATTATTATTATGTTCTTTTGTGTGACCAGCAGGGGGCGGGGAGCTGTGTGAGCTCAGCGGAAGTTGCAGTCAGCTGACTGTCACATGACACTCGGGCTCCGTGAAGAAGCGGAAGTGTTTTTCTCCGGTTTTCGGTAAAACGTTCATCTCTGATCGTGATGGCGGGTCGCGGGAAACTGATTGCAGTGATCGGGGACGAGGACACGTGCACGGGCTTCCTGCTCGGTGGCGTCGGTGAACTGAACAAAAACCGGAAACCGAATTTCCTGGTGGTGGAGAAGGACACGAGCATCACCGAGATAGAGGAGACGTTCAAGTGAGAATCAAACCGAAGCTCGTTCACATTCACGCTTTGACTCGTATTTTAATGACGCTTCTTCTCTAACTGCCCCCGAACCCCCCCAACCCAATTTGAATGAAGGTTGGTTTTGATGTTTTGGGTTTTTTAAATCTCAGTTCTGTCATTTTAGAAATCTGCCCTCGTTCTGAGCTGGTCACCCAACCAACCAACTACCTACCTAACCAACTAACCAGCGAACTAACAACCTAACTAACCAACCAACTATTTACTAACTACTAACTAATTAACCAACGAATGAACCAACTACCTACGTAACTGGCCAACTAGTTAACTAACCAACCAACAAATTAACAATCCAGCTAACCACTTTTCAGAATTTAACTGAGACGAGTTTCACCAGTAAAACTAAAATCTGTCTGTCTGTCTGTCTGTCTCTCTCTCTCTCTCTCCCTCCCTCTCTGTCTCTCTCTCTCTGTCTCTGTCTCTGTCTCTCTGTCTCTCTCTCTGTCTGTCTGTCTCTCTCTCTCTCTCTCCCTCTGTCTCTCTGTCTCTCTCTCTGTCTGTCTGTCTCTCTCTGTCTCTCTGTCTCTCTTGCTCTCTGTCTCTCTGTCTCTCTCTCTGTCTGTCTCTCTGTCTGTCTCTCTCTCTGTCTCTCTCTCTGTCTCTCTCTCTCTCTCTCTCTGTCTCTCTGTCTCTCTCTCTCTCTCTCTCTCTCTTGCTCTCTGTCTCTCTGTCTCTGTCTCTCTCTTGCTCTCTGGCTCTGTCTCTCTCTTGCTCTCTGTCTCTCTGTCTGTCTCTCTTGCTCTCTGTCTCTCTCTACAGGAGTTTCTTGGCCCGTAACGATATCGGCATCATCCTGATCAACCAGTTCATAGCTGAGATGATCCGTCATGCCATCGACGGCCACATGCAGTCGATTCCTGCCGTGTTGGAGATTCCATCCAAAGAGCATCCGTACGACGCGTCCAAGGATTCTATCCTGCGCCGCGCCAAGGGCATGTTCTCTGCCGAAGACTTTCGATAAACAAGCGGAGACGCGCGCACACACGCAGAGTGTGATAAATAGAAATGTCCCTGATGTGTTGTTTCCATGAGGATGGATGTTGATATGTAGTCCTTCGTATTTTTGTTTCCAGGAAGTGGACGGTGTTTCAGTTTTCATGTGACTCCTGTTGATGTTGTTTCTTCTGGAAAAGTTTGATGTTAACGTAGAAAATAAACGTCGTCTGTGAAGTTTTTCAGTTTTTTATCTTTTACGTTTTGTTGTTTTCAAACGTGAAGATGAAAAATGTATTAATTATAACTGAAATGTAATGATTTTGTGTCAATGTGATTAAAATGTTTGAACTAAATATATATATATTAAAATATAACATGACGTCACTGTCTGTAAATCTGTGCTTGTACAACAGAACAAAATAAATATGATCTTATCTGACTTGGGGTGAAGCTGTTTCCGTAACGATGATTTAAACTGATCAGAGGTCAGGGCCGCTGACATCAGCTGATGTCATCGGTTAATATTAAAATGACACTGAGGCTCCTCATCATTCATGATGACAGAGAGAAGGTCGGCTGAAGGTCGGCTGGACGTTGGCTGAAGGTCGGCTGACGCTGGTGTGTAAACAGGTTCATTATAAATTCAGTTTCTCTGGACAAGTCCCCTTCATTCTGAAAGAGAAGCTGCTCGCTCGCTCTCTCGCTCTCTGCTGTACATCAGATGATGAAGTCTGTTGCTGTGGTTGTCATGATGATGATGATGATGTTGTCTGCTGCTCCTCTTCCTCCCTCACTCAACAACAGCAGGTAAATCTGAACTGAATTAATTAAACCTGTTTTGTTGTGTTTATGTTGTTGTGATGTCGTCACTTTGTTAACGATGATTTCCCTTTTTCTGTGTTGAAACCTGCTTGAATAGTTTTTTCTTCATCCACAGTCTCGAGTTTCATCACCTCAACATGACGTTCATGAGCGACTTTAGGTCAGTTCGACTATATTCAAACACTTCTTAAATTATAATGTATAATATATATACTTAATATATTTATGATTATTATGAAAACAGGATGTCACTGATGTTTAAAAAATGTAAATTTAATTTGATCTTTTCAAATCAAGTTTCATCTTTTAATCAGATTCATTCAAATCTCTTCTGTTTTACAGCAGGGTCATGCTGCAAAGGTAAGATTTTCTCTCATAATCTGATTGGCTGAGGGAGTTGTGTTTTTTGAAGTTCACCCAATCTGAGCTCATCGTCGGATGATGAAAAAATACTTTGGTTCTACAGGTGCAGAGATCAAAGGAAGTCTTTGTCTTCTGTAAACTGTTTACCGACGAGTTTCTATAATCAGAGTCAAACATTTCTCCATAAAACAAACAAAACAGGTGATATTTATATTCGATTTACCAGATGGCATCTATTATATATGAATATATCAAATGGGGTTTAGTATAAAAAAATATATGATATATCAAATGATTTATCATATAATTTATCAGATGATATTCAATATATCAGATTATATTTATGATATATCATAATATATCTATGATGTATCAGATGATAATTGTGATGTATAAGATTTATCAGATGATACTTTCTTCAAGTGCAAGTTTATCTGTATTTGTTGGTGTTTTAGGTCCATACGACATTTCGACTAATATTTATGAACAATTATCTTTGATATAGATTAATGTGTTCCTCCTCTCTCTCTCTCCACCCAATCTGTTTATCTGTGGGCAACCAAAGCGTGCTCAAACGTGATTGGTCAAACTAGAAATAGAAACCAGAAGCTTCCTCTCCGTTGTGCACAGATTCAGTTTATTCGTATATAATCTGTTTATAGAGATTAAACTTTATAAACAATGTTTTATTGATACTAAGTGATTTTATCATCGTTCTTACCTTCATAAGCAGCGTTCGCTGTCTCCTCCCTACCTGTCTTACCACCAACCTTGTCTCCGGCCTGCAGTTTGGGGACGAGACAGCAGGCCGCGCCACCAGCGACCCGTATGGAAATGGGAAGAAATGACAGGAAGTGGCCGATTATCACGGGATCATCATAAGATCTGATCCTCAATGACTCCTCAACTTTGTGCTAGTTCTCACTCTCATTGTTCACATTCATCATTCTCTTTCATTGTGAAAAGAAGTTGATATTTAATTTGTTAAAAAAGTGAAAACACAATATACAGCTTCAGTTTTGTCCATAACAGCAGCAGGAGAGGCTCATGGGAACTTTAGTTTTTAGACCATATTCAGCAGATGAAGGAAAAATGTGAAGAGTAAATAAATAAAAGTTTAATTTCAGAAACTCATTCAAAGACAAAACTGTGAAAGCAAATGTAGATTTTTTTGGGTGATTTTTATTAATCGTCCATGTTGAAACTTGGAATCTCCTGATTAATAAAATGTTTTTTAACAACATGTTGCTTTTGTTAGTATTTTATCAATTTTATTCTGATGACATCACATTTGTTTCCTGACGTAAGATTCTTCGATTGTCTCGAATGACAGTATAATGTATAAGTATAATATACAGTATAATGACAGTAATGACAGTATAAACAGTATAAAGCTCCACCCACTGACCAATCCCTTCCTTTGAACCATGACATGTTCTTAGAGGATCCGTGGAGCTGGTGTGGATTGTTCGAGTCTCTGAGGAGGACCAGGGTCTTCAGAGACCCACAAGATCCTTCGAGTTTCTGAAAGATCTAGATTCTCCTCAGAGGATAAACCTCTGTCAGCTGCTGGAGCCGAACAGAACCAACCTGACCCGTAAAGTGCTCCCAGTACCACAGACTGCATCTGCTTCACTAGTTTCCTGTTCGCTGTGGCTTTAAAAGCATGTGAAAAGTCTGAGCTTCAACATGTTTCAGTGATCCATCTATGAGGCTCGAGACAAGGAAACGTTCAATATTTACTCTTCAATCAGGAAAGAGGCAAAAATAGAAAAATCAATAAATGTAACAGTTCTAACACACGAGAAACAGACTGAGGAAGATTCTGGAACTCACAGAAAAATGTATCCTCAGGTGAAACTGAACCTCCAGGTGAATCTAATGGAGACTGGGCAAGTAATGACGAAGAACAGGAAGTGACATTCTCTGAAAATGGGAACAGGAAGAAGAACAGGAAGTACGATACACGCATAAATAAAATAAATAATTAAAATAAAGATCATTAACACAAATTATTGAGCATGTTAATATGTTATATATATATATAGAGAGAGAGAGAGAAAAACTTCATTCTATCAATCTTTCAAAGAGGCATTTACAAACAACCATTCTTAAAAACAGTTCAATAAATCAATAAATAAATCTTCCATCAGATGAATCAATCACAAAAACCCTACTGAAAAATAGAGTTGATTTCTTTCTACAGAAGTCAAGATGTCACCATGAGCCCACATCCGGTTGTAATAATTAAAATAAATGGATATTCTGGCTTTTACCATCCAAGTGAACAGTAACTTTACATCAACATCTGCTGAATCATCAATTCTCCTCCTCTTTCTCACATAGACGCCATCTTTGTCTGTCCCTGGATCAGACCATGTCAGAAGGAAAAGCGGCAAAGAGGAGGGAGGGGCTCCACCAAGGGAATGGACTGATGAAAAAGAGAAGAAGAAGAAACAGCAAATCATGGGTTGATTTACCCATAATCGTGAAATGACGACAATTAACCAAAACACACAAACGTCAGAAACAGAGACGTTCTTCAAACCAAGTCCGAGTCATTTTTAACGACATCGGAGATGTAATGTGAAGGTTGTAATATAGGAGTAGCAGTAATCAGATTACTGTCTCAGAGTTATTGTTGTCATGGTGATGTAGACTTTTTTTATTTCTAGTTTTTACAGAAACGTGTTTTTGTGAATGAAACTAAGTTTGTGAAATTAAATTAAGTTTTTAAGTTTGATGTGATGATGTCATCATTCAGAAAGAAAGAAAATAGTTTAAAATAAAACCAGATAAAAATCAGCATATTAAAATGTCATACTATTTCTGTAGTTACTAATACTTATGTCGTTAATACTAATACTAAATCAGCTGCAAGTTTGGCGAGTTTGGGTGTCGTTCTCTACTAATACTGCAGTAACTATACTCATACTGTAGTTACCAACACTGAAGTAACTATACTTATACTGTATTAATGATACTAAGACTGTAGTAAGTAACTCTATAGTAACTAATACTGTAATACTGAGTCAGCTGATCAACAGGTGAGTTCAGGTGTCGTACTCTACTAAAACTGTAGCAACTAGTACTGCAGTAATTATACTAATACTGTGGTAACAAATACTGTAGCAACTATACTGATACTGTGGTAACTAATACTGAGGTAACTTCTAATACTGCAGTAACTAATACTGTAGTATCACATACTGTAGTAACACATACTTCAGTTGCAAGTATCAGTATTGTTACTTCAGTCCTGTAGTATTACTATAGTTATTGCAGTATAGTATTATAGTTACTACAGTATATATATATTTACTACAGTACTTTAATATTATTATAGTTATTGCAATATATTATTAGTTACTTCAGAAGTGTAATAATACTATAGTTACTGTACTCATACTATGTACGATGTACTACACTGTACGTATAGTTACTACTAGTAATAGTAGTACTATTATATATATATATATATATATTAATAATTACTGTTGTAATACTCTAGTTACTGCACTATATTTCTACAGTTACTACAGTAGTGTAATAATACTATAGTTACTGCAGTATACCATTACAATTACATCAGTAGCAGCAGGTCCTGTTGTGTTAAACTGTTGACCTACTTATCGAGCTCATTAATGCTCCCGTAAGCTCTTTGCTAATTCTCTCTCTCTCACACACACACACACACACACACACACACACACACACACACACACACACACGCACAGCAACAGGCTGCGCTCTGTTCTCTCTGAATAATGAAGCGAGTCTCTGCTGCTGAAACAGGAAAATGTAAAAAGATGATAAAATGAAAGGATAAAAACTGTGATGAAGCTGAGATCAGCCTGAACAGACGGAGAGAGAGAGTCCAAGTGTCAGAAGATCCCAGGAGAGAGAGGTAAGGGCTCAGTAGATGTGTGTGTGTGTGTGTGTGTGGTTCTAATGTTAATACTTTCAGTTTGTTGTTTCATGGGCGACAACAACATAATAAAAACAATCTGTAGAAAACAGAGGACAACTTTTTACAGTACGTAAAGTTTTGCATTTTAAATCACAAAGTGTCACTGGTGAGTGTTTGTGTTCAGGAGGACAAGGATAAAGCGGAGGACGAGGACAAAGCATAGGACAAGGACGATGCTGAGACGCTGCAGGCTGCTGCTGTGGCAGGTGGTTCTCAGGTTATCATATCATGTGGTTACAGGTGAGAACACCAGGTTCTTTAACGTTCTCTTCAGGTTCCTATGATTTTAGAAAACTCGTGATTAGAAAACACGAAAAGTTACTGATCATCAAAGATTCTGTCGTCATGACAATAGATTAATGATCAAATTATGTCCCATCATCCTCTTCCAGCCAATATCGTTAATCATAGAAGCACAACTTCATCACCATATTTCACGTCTCTTTCTGTGTTTGTCGTCAGCCGGTCCGTGTCAAGGCGGGTCGGACATCTTGGCATCGGTCAGAGAGAACAGTCCGCTCGGTCAGTTCATAGCCAACATCAGCATCAGCGGAGAACAACGAGCGAACACTATCAGACTTTGTCTGAGTGGAGACAGCGCAGACTGGTTCTACTTAGAGGGTGGAACCATCCGACTCAACACTTCGCTCTCCAGAGTCCTGGACAGGGAGGTACACCTCTACATCACTCACCTGTACAACACTGCAATTTCCTAAAACTCAATCGCGATAAAACCAAAGTTGTCCTTATTGGCACTAAATCCACCTTTTCAAAATCAGACAATCTATCCTTCAATATTGACAACTCTTTAGTTTCTCCCTCCCGTCAGGTTAAGAGTCTGGGTGTCATCCTTGACAGCACTCTATCTTTCCAAGCCCACATCAATAATGTCACCTGGTCCACATACTTTCATCTACGCAACATTAATCGTCTCCGCCCATCGCTCAAACCCAACACCGCCGCCATTCTCGTCCACACCCTGGTTACATCCTGCATTGATTACTGTAATTCCCTTCTTTTTGGTCTCCCTCATAGATTCTCTTATAAACTTCAATAAGTCCAGAACTGCTGCTCGCATCATCTCCCCCCCCCCCCATTAATCACATCACTCCTGTCCTTCAGCAGCTTCATTGGCTCCCGGTCAAATACCGCATTGTTTTTAAGATTCTGCTCCTCACCTTTAAGGCCATCCACAAACTCGCTTTTTCAGTTTGATTGTCTTCCATTTTTTATTCATTGTTCATTTCATTTGATTTATTTTATTGATGTTTTTGATACATTGTTTATGTTGTTGTTTTTGTTTATCTGCGGTGTAAGGGGACCTTGGGTGCTCTGAAAGGCGCCTATAAATCAGATGTATTATTATTATTATTATTATAATATGCACCAGAACATCACACTCACCTGAACAACACACTCACCTGGGCTGTGACTAACACCTGGAACATACATCACTGACATGTTTCTGATTCTCAGGTTCAGGGATCGGTGCTGGTAGCAGAGCTCACCTGTTATGAAGATGATGTCATGCAGG
Organism: Hippoglossus stenolepis; assembly: GCF_022539355.2. Taxonomy (NCBI): domain Eukaryota; kingdom Metazoa; phylum Chordata; class Actinopteri; order Pleuronectiformes; family Pleuronectidae; genus Hippoglossus; species Hippoglossus stenolepis. The sequence goes on along the minus strand of NC_061504.1, from coordinate 18,604,027 downwards.
TAAATCAAGGGTGTTAACACTTGAGTAAGGTTAATGAGTTTACCTGAGTTACCTGTGTTACCTGTGTTCTCAGAGTCAGTTCAGGATCCTGGTGGAGATCGTGAATGAAAACGACAACAGACCAAACTTCCTGCAGGAGACGATTGGTCCGTTCAGCATCAGTGAGGTAAAATGTGGAGGGTAACCACAGCTCAAGCCACGCCCACTTTCTGACTGACCAATCATATAGTGAGGTAATTCCCCTAATGTCTAGTGGGACAGTCTTTATGAGACAAAAATAAAATGGAGGTTGTAAAATGAAGCGTAATCCAGCTCAGCCTCATTGTAGTCTGTCAGCTGACAGCAGCAGATCTGTTTGCCATCAGCTGATGATCAGATGATCAATCAGGCTCCACTTTAAGTTCAGCTTCAGTTTGTCTGATATTAATTAAGGAACGAGTCGTCTTCTCAGCTCATTGGGCCAGGTTTTTCTGTCATATGATGACGGTTGATAGCAATATAAACTTTATATAAACTGAAACAGTACAAACATTATAAATAACTACACTATTATATCATAATATTATACTATCATAAAGTGTGTTTTCTGTGTTCGTAGCTGACGGCTGTGAACTCTGTGATCTTCACTGTAAAAGCTGTTGATGCAGACGGAGACATGATCAGTTACATCATTGATCAATCATCAGTGAGTTGTCCACATACTTCTGTCCTCGATCAATCACCTGGAGTCACATGACTGAACTCACCTGTCACCTGCAGCCGGACGCCGCCTTCTTCAGGATCGATCTACCAAACAGCGGCAGCATCGTGTTGGACAAACATCTGGACTTTGAGACCAGACATCACCTGGAGTTCATCATCTGGGCCCAGGTATAACTGACTCCGCACCCAAGAACCGAACTAACCAATCACACTTAAATAAAAGGATCAATAAACGATCAATGAACTGTATCTTTCTTTGATACAGAAACTGAAACTAATCTGGAGCCAGAATCAAGTCTCAAACTTTCCATTATGACATTGTGGAGGTGGTTCAGAGCAGCTCTAGGTGAACCAGGGAGAGTTGATTGGCACAGCTGAGATTAGTTGGCCAATTAACTCTCCCTGAGTAGGGTGGGTACACGAGGAGAGACACACATGAGAGAAGCTCATGAGGAAAAGAGACCGAGCTGAGCTGCCAAGCAAAGACACTATAAGTGAAAAGTTCATCTCTGGTAGTTGTTCGGGAGTCGCCGTGGCATCGTCTATATCGTCATTAATGAATGTGTAATAATTGAAACAAATACACTTTCAGAAATAAATACTTTGCTCTATTCAGTGAATAGATTTTTTTTCTGAACAGGAATCAAACACAGAGGATAAATTCAACTCGTCTGCTCGTTTATCTGTGAACATCGAGGACGGAGACGATCAATATCCTCAATTCCTGCCCTGTTCACCTGTCGCTCCAGGTGTTCCTGTCTGCATTAACCCCGCCTACACCACCAACATCACACACAGAACACAGGTAAACACACAGGCTCAGGAGATAGAGCGGGTTGTCCACTAAATGGTAAATGGTTTGTATTTATATAGAGCTCTTCTAGTCTTGATGACCACTCAAAGTGCTTTACATTACAGTTCGCATTCACCCATTCACACAGTGCATCTATTAGCAGCACTGTTTTTGTTCTATGATGGGCAATTCAGTGTTTAGCCTCTTGCCCAAGGAAGCTTCAGCATGCAGATGGGGAAGACTGGGGATCGTACCGCCGACCTTCAGGAGGACAACCACTCTACCCCTCAGCCACAGCCGCCCAACTAATCAGAGGCTCAGCGATTCGATCCCTGTCTCCCCCATTGCCTCGGCCAAATTGTCCTTTTGCAAAACACTAATCCCCAGATTGCCTCTAGATGAGCTGTATAAAGGTGTGTGAATGGTGGATGGTAAAAGTGTAAAACTCTTTGAGTCTTCAAGACTAGAAAATATATAGTCTTGAAGTATATATACAGAGCATTTACCCTATATAATAATATATAATATAGATAAAATATCTTCTGAGATTAATGACAGATAATCAAAGTGTGTGTGTGTGTGTGTGTGTGTGTGTGTGTGTGTGTGTGTGCGCGCGCATGTTTCAGGATGTTGTTCTGGAGTTTTCTCCTGGTCCAATCAGAGCAGTGGACGGAGACAGAGGAATCAACATGTCTCTTATCTACAGCATCCTATCAGGTCATTTACATAAAAACATACATGTGTCTCACTAAGTGTTATGGTTACAGTCACAGTCAATCAGCTGATCGATCAGTCAGCTGATTGACTGATTGTTCAACATGTTTTATGTTAATAATGTTAATAAACATGGACAGTTTTACAGTTTCCTTGATCTTATAAAACGTCTTTCTCATGTTCAGCGATTGATTGAAAACTTGCTGGTGTTAACAAGTGTCCAGAGCTGCCACGAGAAATGAGGCCTTCTTGTGTCAATTTGTTTTTATTGTTTCCACACTCAGAAGAATTGCACATTTTATATAGGAAAGGTAAAATGACACGTGATCAGAATGCTCTTTCGAGAAATAACATACACACTGATGATGTCACATTATGAATAAGGTGGAGCCTTGCAGTCGATATTATCACTTTAACATTTAGTGTTAAGTCACACGACCACACAATGAGACACTGTGATTTAACACTTTGAATAAATGAGCTCAACAGTTTGTTACGTTTGTTCATTTTAAGTTGGTTTACTTAACATCAGTCGAACACGACGACTGCAGAGGTCATGTGACTTTCAGTTTGACCCCGCAGGTGACGATCAGGGCAGGTTTGAGATCAACAACACGACAGGTGAGCTCAGGTTAACTCGAGCTGTGGACGACCGACGACTGACACCAAACTTCACACTCAAGGTCATGGTAATAATTCTCCTTCCTGTGTACGGCTTCACTCATAACCATCAGAACAGAGTCTGCTTCCCTCACCTGTCCCCCCCTCGTCCAGGTGTGTCAGGTGGACGACAGGCTGAAATACAGCGTGGCATTCGTCGTGGTCAGAGTTTTGAATGAAAACACGTTCCCTCCGGTTTTTAACAGAACCACTTTTAAAGGTTTCATCATCCAGAGCTCTAGCCCCGTCTCAATCGTCTCAACCTATGGGAACCAGGTGTTACAGGTCCAGGTGTCCGACCGCGACTTCTCTAATGTAAGAACATGTGCTCCTCTACCTGTATTTTCACCTTATCTGTGAAGATTCTCAGTCATTCAGGTGACGGTATCTACAAACGTTAGACAAGCGAACATGTGGAACTGGACGTTTCACCTTCTTCAGTTCTAACTGACTGATGGAGGTTTCAGGAGTTTAACCTCTGTGGGTCTTTAACTGTGTTGAGCAGAGTCAAAGTGTGAATGGCAGTTGATACCTGTAAGTCAAAGACCCACCCTGCTTTTGTGTGAGTCACACGAGTTGGTCTCATTGTCTATGGTCATTAGGGTCACATGGGTTGGGGTGAGGTTGGGTGTGGATCTCTCTGTGGAGAGAACTGGGATCAAAATTTGTGTCTTAAACCACCTCCTCTGTTAAGTAATTGTTTTTGTAGGCTTCTTTGACTCGTCATTCAACCATCTGTCTTCTCTGGACAAAGTTCCTACATTACCATCTTCAGAAGAGTGTCCCTGGTCCTTGAGGTGTAAGGGAACTGCTGAGTCCTGGCCTGAGGAACTGGTTCTACTGTGCTGTGCCATCCGTTGATGTAGTGGTTGTTTTGTTTCTGCGATGTATAGGTCTGAGCAATCCTCTTCTGGTCATGTCTGGGTGTTTTGTCCCTAGTGAACAAGTTTCTGCGTCAGGGTGTCAGTGGGCTTGAAATGTTTAGGTACGTGGTTGGACATCATGGTTTCATCTGGGTCCAAACGTATTCCATAAAATCCATTTTTGATGTAGTGTTTCGAACCAGGGGTTTGATGATGTATTATGTTACCAAATGAATGCTGATTATGATGCTTGGTTTGAGTGAAACTCTTCTTTGTGTATCTTTGGAAGTCTATAGATATGACAAATGGCTTCTTCAGGGTAAAGGTTGTAGTAAAGTTGACAATCAAAGGGTTGGTTCTTCTCCAACTGGTGTAGACAGTTCATATTTTGTCTTTTGTAGCCACTGGTAGGATCTTGTCTCAAGGTCTCATAGGTGGCTGTTTCTCTGAGAAGACCAGTCACTTTAGCGTGTTCAGTGCATTGTGCATCTCAGCCGGTAGGAACCCTAACCTGCCTCTTTAACACAATGACTCTCAACACAGGTACAGACCCACAACGGTTAAGAACCTGAAACCTCCCATTAGTTGAACTATTGGTGAAGAGACTTTAACAAACACACAAACAAGTCCAATTGACTATATACACTTATCACCTGAATCACACCGGATGACTCATCACTGTCGTCCAATCACAGGGCCTGAATCCAAACATCCGCTACTCACTTCATCCTCTGTCTGGCCTGTACCATGTCACTCAGATGGGGATCCTGATCGCCAGGACGGACCAACTGCACGACTTCGACCGCCACATCCTACAGGTGAGTTTACCTGGGATACACACCTTTAACCTATTATGTTAAACTACACAACTACACTACACATAGATGTTGCTTACATGTTACATATGTATTCTTTCTTCAGTTGCAGATGTGGTAACAGAGATTCTAGAGAAATCAGGAAAATGCACTTTATTAATCAACAATTTAATCAATGATTTGTTAAATCATTGATTAAATGTTTCTTTGTTCAAAGCTCCGACTGATCTCAGATCAGATCAATGATTAGACTGAAGATTTTAACTCAAATCTTCAAAGTGTGAAACACCACATCTCACCTGGTTTTTATATGAAGCTGATGCGGTTCACATGCGGTTTGACGTGAATATGTGATCCGAGCTGTGAAAAATGTTTTATCGTTGTTCAGGTCGTAGCCAGAGATGAAGAATCAGGAGAAGAAGTTTCAGCGTCAGTTGATATTGAAGTTCTGCAGAGAGGACAAGCAGGTGACCAATCATATAGTGACAATTACAACATGTGACAACAATATATAAAATATAATATGTAATATATATATAAAACATAATCTGCCTCCTAATTCCACAAACGTCTCTCTGTCTGTATGTGGAACTCATGTCTCATGATTTAATCATTTAATCATACGTGTCATGTTTAATATAAATCAGTGTTGAGTTTGATTTGAACATGTGATTGTCTCAATAGTAATAAATCGACCAGTCCTCTGTATCAGTCAGGGAGGGGGGGGACAGTGTGTCTTCAGTCTGTGGACAGAGTTGAACATGTCTTCTTTTAGGTCCTCAGATTAACTGCAGCAGTGGTTGTTAACCGAGTCAAACCTCAGGTCAAAATCAACAAAGATAATTTTTATAATCAGATTATTTTATTTCATCAGTTTGGACACAGGAGCTGAACTTCGCTATTGCAGCATCATTAACAGAATCACTTCCTGTTTAGCAGTTTGTCTTCAAAGTAATAGCACTTTGTCCGTTTTGTTGCTGTCATTTTTTATACTGAGCTGAATTACAGAGCTTTTATTTTGAAAAGTTATGAACTTGGGTCTTAAGATTGTGTCAGTTGTTAAACTCTGAAACAGTCGACATGTATGAAAAAATAGCATCAGTTAAGTAAATCATTTAAACTTATATATAAACCACATGTGAACAGTAATAAAGAATATTCAGTTTCATCTGATATAGAATCTATAAAGTGCAGATAAACCAGGCAGGATGAACACAAAGTTTTCTAACTTCACTCTGCACCACAGACTGTTTGTAAAAAGCTCTTACTATAAAAAGTGACAGTATATAGTTGATGTGTTTCAGGACGACTCAATAATGACAAGTAATAAGTATCAACACAGGAAAAGAGCACACAACATTACACACACAACTTTACTATATAATATAATATAATATAATGTAAAATGGTGAAATATCCCTCATGGTGCATTCACTGACATGAACTCTTGTCTCTAGTCCCTCATGGTGCGTTCACTGAACAGCAGATGTTTGGAGATGTGGACACTCGACTGGCAGGAGGAATTGCAGTGTTGATCGCACTGATGTTTTTATCAGCTCTTCTGTTACTGCTGCTTCGATCAGTGAAGAGACAACGTCTACAGAGCGACCCTGAAGTGCACACGGCTGTCGCTCTGGAAAAACATCCAACCGTGGTACAAACGCAAAAAGTGACACGTTCACACACTGACGAGATGGTTGGCACTTTAAAACTGTTGTAAACAGCTGTTAACATTTGTCTCTGCTGTGAACAACATGTGGACCTTTCAGCAGCTGAAGATCCACATGTTTTTTCAGGAGGTGGAGACCAAAAACTGAGATAAAACACTGATCTGTTATCAGTTCACTTGAACTTATCGATCTGTGACTGATATTCAATATGATGACATCACCAATGTCTTCTAACCTGTGACTCATTTCCTTTGTTCTTTAACGTGATGATTTATTGTTTTCAATAAACTAAGTTTGTTTTGGACAAAAGGAGACATCAGATCAACAAATAAAAAAAATCAATGAGAAAACGATTATTTATTAATTTACTCTCCATGTATAAAACAGAACATGTGACATGTATGTATGTTCACATGTATGGAGAAAAAATAGAAATCAACATGTTGACATGTTGTAACTACTGTGGTTTCACTAGGTGAGTTCAGACACTTGTTACTTGTGATGTTGTGAACGTCAGTGTGAACTTCCTGCTTCTGTTTATATGTTATCTATACTTCACTGTGTGTGTGTGAGTGTGCGTCTCATTGTGGATCAGATGCTTTAGAAAAAAATGGATCAGTGAAGTGGACACGGACTTCCTGTTCCTACACACACACACACACAATAAACAGGGGAAATCTCTTTCTCTCTCTGGTCAGGTGACATCTGCTCGACCCGTCTTTTCTGTCGACGACTCTTCATCTTTCAGTCGTCATGGTGACTCGTCGTCAGAGAGTTTTCGTGGGCTTTACACTCGCAGAGATCTTCATCATCTGTCATCATCATCATTTCACACTCACCTGTGTCCTGTTGTCGAGGGAGCAGCAGCTCAACCATCCACAGCTGACCAATCAGAAGAGACTTCACTGGAACAACAGCCAATCAGAGACCAGGAACAATTCACTCATTAATGTGTAATCACTTTTCTAATGATGTCATTCATGAGTTTGATATACAATCAATTTCAGCCAATAAAATATCAAATGATGTCATAGAGATGCGATATGTTTGAGTCCTGCTGGAAAACACACACCTGAACAGCATATACAGTATACAGATACAAATAACATGTTCATAGTATGTATGTGGCAACTGGCGATGCCACCGGGGTCTCACCACAACAACCAGACCAAACCATTCACTTTTCAGCTAACTTTATTACTTCAACATAAATTCACAAAACTCAAACTTGAATGCACCAGCTGGTGCGTCAGCTGTGCAGCTCGGCTCAGGGTCTCTCATGTGTCTCAGTCCTTGTGTCGCTCTGGCAGCTGAGCTGCTGCCTTTTAAACCTGAGGATCAGTCGGCTAACAGCTCTCACCTGCACTGATTGATCCACTGGTGATGAACTATGATCACAACAAGTCTGCTTGATATATAATATTTCTCCTCAGATACTCGACCATTACTGACAATAATCCATCAGTTCATTGACCTTCAGCTACAAAGTGTTTATTCTAATCAAAGCTGTAAATACTCTGATCTCTCTGATGTTCTCTGTTCCACGTGACATCTGTTCACTTGTGTCCGTCCTGGGAGACGGATCCTCACATGTGTCTCTGAGGATCCGTCCTGGGAGACGGGTCCTCACATGTGTCTCTGAGGTTTCTACCTTCTTTACCTGTTAAAGGTTTTAGTAGTTTGACTCTTGTTGAGGGTTAAGAACAGAGGACGTCTCACCTTGTTAAAGCCTATGAGACAAACTGGGATTTGTGAATATGGGCTATACTAATAAGATTTGATTTAATTAATTGATAGGTACCGGTGGAGGTGCTCTCCTCCTCCATGCCCACGATGTAAACACATGACGATGTGAACACACAGACACCAGCAAAACAAACAGATTTATATATGCAACTCACTCTGAAGAGAAACGTCCTACATGTCTTAATCATGGTCTCCCTTGTGTCTTCATCATGTCTTCATCATTTTAAAGTTTTTGTTTATACAACCCCACTGGTTTATATACAGTATGTTTGCGTTTAAATGTGTCTATGTTCATATGTGTTTATGGTTATATACGTTAGCACTAGACCTCTAGGGAACAGTGCAATCAGAGCAGAGTTGTGACGTCACAGAGGTGCTGCAGCTAAGGAACATCTGGCTGACCGCAGCCGGCTCCCCCATGAGGTTTCAAGGTCACGTGACCTGGTGATGTTTTGCAGCGCTAGATGATATAACCAGCATGCATCACATTAAGTCAGCGCGACGCATCTGCATCAAGTCGAATGCACCTATTAATTAAGTTTGGTCCGTTTCCGGTGTGGGCGGAAATAGGAAGGGAGGAGGGAGGTTGACAAACTTCTTCTTCACATGTCGAGAGACCAAACACAACAAAACTACACAATGTGCCCTCAAGATAAAATAAGACAAATCCACAATAGTTCTCTCTCTCACACAAACACACACACACACACACACTCGTCGTAACTAATGGTTAATTGTTATGTTTGTTCAAGTAATACATTTTTTTCTGCCTTCGTGTTAAAATTAGTTAATAATTATTGATGTTTCCTCTAACACGGAGCTTTTATTTTGAAGGTGGTGAACTCACACAGGAAGTGGTTGTGACAGACTTCACTCTGGTCTCAGTCGAGGAGCTTCTCGTTTCTTCTTCTCTTCTTTTCTTTCTTTTCTTTCTTTCTTCTGTTGTTTCGTTTTGTTTTCGTCTCAGCTTCATTTTGTTGGTCTGTTTGTGACGTCACCGTGACGTCTGTGACGCTCCAGAGGATCAAAGATCGGAACCAGAAACTTTTTAACGAACTCGAACCAGGTGAGTTCATCACATACACACACACACACACACACACACAGTAACACAAATACACACATACACAGTAACACACACACACACACAGTAACATAAATACACACATACAGTAACACAAACACATGTACACACAAACACACGCATACACACACACACACAAACACACACACACAGTAACACAAATGCAAACAGTAACACACACACACAGTAACAGTAACACAAACACACAGTAACACATATACACACAAAGGGTCAAACACTAACACACAGTGGGTTAGGGTTTGAGTTTGACTTCCATTCATTGTGAACAGTCTCACCCAAAACTTTATCTCTAACCTTCTTTTCTTAACCCAACAAACATTTACCTAAATCCAAATGGATCTTGGATCAGTGACTGGAAGTGGTCCGGACTGATCACATGACTGATCACATGACTGATCTTGTGACTTACACTTACCAAAACTTTTAAAGAACAAAAACATTTTGAATAAAGTTTCAAACTTTATTGATCAGTGTTTTCCTGTGAAGACAGTTTCACATGTTACTGTTGCCACGGTTACTCCATGGTTAGTGAACAATGGTCATACATGTTGCAGGGCGCTGACATGAGCGTCCAGCCTCGGAGGATCCGTCTGAAGCCGTGGCTTCTGGCGCAGGTGAACGGTGGCAGGTTTCCTGGTCTCCAGTGGATCAACTCGGAACAACGCCTCTTCCAGATCCCCTGGAAACACGCTACACGCCACACGCCAACGTCTGATGAAGAAAACACTGTCTTCAAGGTGTGAACACGGATGACAGACAACTGACGACCACACTGTGTGTGTGTGTGTGTGTGTAAGGAAGTGTGCTGGTGTGTTTCAGAAACAGGAAACATGTTGAATGTTAGCAATGAGGTCACTTCCTCTTTTTTAAATGAAGCAGTCAATGTTTTCAGGAACACTGACATTTTTCACATGTTCCATTAAACATACATGTAAATATAAGCATGAGTAGATTAGGAGTGTAATCCCTGCTCTGTGACTTGCAGGCATGGGCTCTTGAGACAGGTAAATATCAGGAAGGTGTAGATGAACCGGACCCCGCCAAGTGGAAGGCGAACCTTCGCTGCGCTCTGAACAAGAGTCGAGAGTTTCAGCTGAAATACGACGGAACCAAAGAGACGCCGGTTCGTCCGTACAAGATCTACGAGGTCTGCGAGCAGCCAGCGAGCACGGGTGATGTCACAGGTGAACTGGTCACTTTTCAGGTTGTTTTACTGTTGTTTACTTACTTACTACTTCAGAGTCAATGTGTTCTTTATCGTCTCGATCACAATCAAACCTCTGGACCATTTAAATAACTTAATATGAATCATTTCACATGGCGTCTGATTGGGGTTGTTTTTTTCAGGTGGCTTTGATGATGATGATGATGAAGAGGTAAAGAATTCAATGTGTAGAAATATAAAATACATCTCGTTCATATTTATTGATTATTAACTCGTTCCGGTTTAATTCTCAGATGCCAAACCTAATGGACCTCACCATCAGTAAGTAACACTGCACCGTCTCCATAGAAACCAGGTGGTTTATGATGTCATGTGATGATGGAAAGGTATGATGTCATGTCTCGTCAGATCCCAGGATCAGTGACCCCTCCCCCTTCAATCAGTTCAGTTTATCTTCCAATGAGATGTTTGGACCTCATCATGTGATCCCGGTGCCCGTCCTACCTTTGAACTCTGACCTCCAGGCCCCGGGTCAGAACTTTGTCTCTGGACTCTCGACCAGACTCCAGGACTTGAACTCTTTGCCGCCCCCTGCTGCCTCTGTAACCCCTGGGCCGGACCTGATGGAGGCCAGCAGCATAGGAGGGATCCAGAACCAGCAACACTGCAAGTACGACCTGCTAAGCAGTGTCCCACGTGAGTGCAAGCTCTGACCCTTCATCTTTGACCTCCCTGTGATGATGTACAGCTAGAACAATCAGACGATTTATTATCTGTTCAATCAGGTCCAGAATTTTGGACCAGATCCTGTGTCTGATCCAGTCTCAGTTCAGTTTGTGGTTTTACTGATCAAGGTCTAACGGAGCAGCGGAAGGTGTTGGTACATCAGTATCTAACCTGAACCCTCCCAGTCTCAGGTCTAGAACCAGGACCAGGACTTAACAGTTCTCAGGTCCTGGTTCACTGCTAAAAACTAGTTCTGTTATGTGCAGTAAACATCTGGATTAAGAGGTTAACTTGTTCTAGGTCTAACGTGTCACAGGTTCTGTTGAAAACATTTCAACAGTTCTTTTGTCAGTGTCGACATAGTAACAGTCTCTCTCCGTCTGTTTCCACAGTAACAGATCTGGACCTGAAGTTCCAGTACCGGGGTCGGATCATGGGCTCTCTGACAGTGAGCAACCCTCAGGGCTGCCGGCTATACTCTGGCCATCTAGAGCCAAGCCCGGAACAGGTTGAGCTGTTTGGACCCGTCACCCTGCAGCAGGTCCTGTTCCCAGGGACATCCGAGATCCAGAACCAGAAGCAGCGGTTCTACACCGAGGCCCTGCTAGATGTGATGGACAGAGGTCTGATCCTGGAGATCTGGGAACAGGACATTTACGCCATTCGCCTCTGTCAGTGTAAGGTGTTCTGGTCTGGACCGGGCACAACCGAACAGAGTCCACCCAACCCCCTGGAGCGCGAGAAAAAGATCAAAGTTTTCAGTCTGAATGAATTCCTTCAAGGTGAGGAGTCAAAGGTTATGTCAGAAAACGTTTAGTTTCACCTCTGAGCCTCCTGTTGGAATAAATGTTCTGTTCTCAGGTCTGATCCTGTTCCAGAAAGGTGAAGCTACAAACCCTCCACCCTTTGAGATCTACTTCTGCTTTGGGGAGGACTGGCCGGACAAGAAACCCAAAGAGAAAAAACTCATCATCGTTCAGGTCAGAGGTCGTAAGACATCAGCACTAAACCTAACAACCAGTTAACTGTCAGAACTATAAAAGGTTCATGATGCAACTTCCTCATAAAGAACAAAAGCTGTAAATCTGATTTATTTTTTAACTTTAAAAACTGCATCAAACACTTTAACCTGGTTCTAATCAACCAGTATCAATGTGGCTGTTCTGGTCTCTACCTGGTTCCTGTCTTCAGGTGGTTCCTGTTGTGGCTCGCATCCTGACGGAGATGTTCTCAGGAGAACTCAGCTGGTCGACCGACAGCATCCGACTACAGATCTCAAACCCTGACGTCAAGGACCAGACGGTGGAGCAGTTTAAAGAACTGCAGAAGCTCCTGCAGAGCCAACACATCCAGGGCCCCTGGACCCCCAACGTGCCCTGATCTACACATCCAGGGCCCCTGGACAGAAGGACTCAGGGGGATCGACAGTGATTATTTTAAAGAAAGTTTCAAACTTTCATTTGTTTGAACTTACTTTTTTATTTTAAAGTCCTTGTCTGCAGAGAAACAAACATCAGCTGATTTTTACAGGAAGTAAAAGTGACCGTTTCCTGTTTGAGCAGTGAAGTGACACGTTCAATGACCACACATGTTAACCGTCTTTCAATCGATTAAACTGTTCGAATTTAAACTGTTAGAACATTTTGACAGTTCACCTGTTTAACCACTTCGTCTGTCTTCAGGAATTAAATAAACACGTTTTCTTTCATTCGTCACATTTTTGGATTCATTAACCAGGAAACAAATTATCTGTGAACTGACTGAAGGGGGGCAGCACTGAGCCTACTCATCATTACAAACTACTGAAAAACATCCTTTACCATAGTTTTATTGTCCTCAGTGGATGAACCTTTAGATTTTAGATAAAGTTCAATCCAGTGACATCAGAAAATCAATCAACTTATATTTAATTTAAATTAAATCAGTTTTGACAAGTGTGGTCTTCTGGTTAGGGTTAGTTAGTAGTTGTTAATAGTTTGTCTATGGTCTGGTTTCTGCTGGTTCAGGGTTAGTTAATAGTAGTTAAGACTCCATTGGATGTCTTCTTCACAGGCGAAACCACAGGATGGAAGTGTCACATTACCCAGAAGGCAGCAGTGACCTCACCTGTTCATCAGTCAAACTTTAGCGCAGGAAAATCAAACACCTGAAATCAGCTCCTGTTACATGTGTTCCAGTCAGATGATCTTCTTTGAATCTGATTGGTCCTCAGTTAAATGGGACTCAGTATTGATGAATTATGTAATCAATCTGACGCGAAAGAAATGAGCAACATAGGGTCGTAGTCAAGCTAGCTTCCGTCGTCCACTGCTGCCACATGAGGTCAGCAAATTACAAAATTAAAGTAAAAAGGAAACATCAGGGATAGAAAGGTGGCATCACTTCATCAAATTATAAGAATATTGTTCATATAAACTGAATGAGCGCACCCCCACGTTTCCTCAAACATAGGAATCACCTGTGAGCTTCTAATCTGAACTCAGTACTGCCCCCGTTGGCACATCAGCAGATAAACACTGTCTAACTGCAGCAGTGACTCCGTTTCACACTGATTTCACCTGAACGAAGGCGAGTTTCTGTTAGTGATGAAGAATGTGAGGTGAACTTTCCCACCTGCTTCAGGTGGAATCAGACGTCTTTCAAACAAACGAGTCAAATGTTAGTAAAACGTTGTTTGTTGTTTCAGTTGTTTATTGTTTACAACAAGGCTACATCACCGATGATGTCATGGTGTCAGTCTCTCTCACTTTGTGGAAAAACAACTAAAATTCAACCAAAGTTAAAAAGGTCAAAGGTGACGCCAAATCCACCAGATCACGCCCCCTCAGGCAGCCGCTCAGCCAAGAGCATCATGGGAATTTTTTTGGCTCATTCAATGGCACGGACAAAAAAACATCACGACCAAAGTCCCAAAAATAAATCTCTTAAAAACTGTTGACCAGGCACGTCCTCCGATTCATCAAGATCCAACAGGTGTGATCCGCATCAGCTCACTTAGTGAACTCCTCCCAGTCCTGGCCCCGCCCTCTTTCACCTGCTGCAGGTGAGTTCAGGGGTCAGGGGTCAGGGGGAGGACTCAGTCTGTTCAGTCAGTCCTCACTCTGTCAGTCTGTCAGAGAAATTCATCCTGTTTCACACGTAACCTCTTAACGTTCTCTGTCTCTCTTCCTCCTCCTCTTCCTCGTTCTGTGGATCCTCGTCTGCAGTCGCAGATTTTTGCCGTCACCTCTGAACGTTGGTCAACAAAACATTTAACCTGAAGACGAAACAACAAAGTTGAAAACACTACAAGGTGTGAACAGTTACCTGGTGCGAACGGTTACCTGGTGCGAACGGTTACCTGGTGTGAACAGTTACCTGGTGAGGTGTGAAGGTTGCAGCTATCGGAACAGTCTGGTGAACTCTCTGATGGCCCAACACACGTGTTTACACTCCTCAGCACTGAACAAACACAAACATGAATACAACAGATTTAGTATCTCTTTTCTATTTCTAACACAACAGCCTCACTCACACACACACAGTGTAACACAACAGCATCACACAACAGGCGGCCCGCTGCAAAGTTATGCCGCTGCTGCTTCAGGATCATTATTAGTTAGTAATGAGTCAGTTTCAGAAATTGAGTGCATGTGTAGATCATAAATCAAGTAGCCTCAGTATTTTCACATATTAAAATGCAATAACATGTCAATCATATTACATATTAAGATTCTAAAGATAATGACAAAATGCATGTCTCTAATAAATTAACTCTTATCTCTTTATCTCAGGATAAAAGTATACTAGCTTAAGTGAAAAGGTCCAGCTTGAATTAGCTTCCACTTGAGCTCCAGCCGGATCTAATCCAGGCTGATTCCAGGCTTTAATAAACCTGGTGTTGGGCATGAGCATGCAGCTTAAATCTCATTTTACAGTCAGCTAACTGTCAGGATTAGTATTAGAAGCTGCAGAATTTAATTACAAACTAAAATGTTTCACATGTGGCGTCAATCCTTGGCCGACATTGTTTTCATTAAATAAATGAATTGTCGGATCACTAGATACAGTCAGACTGTGGATGTTAAGTTAGATAATATCAGAGGTACCTCGAGAAGTGTTTTTTAATACTAATTTATGCTAGATTTTATTTAAAGTAGCTCTTCCAGCAAATGATAAATGAAATGCAAAGTATGTGTTTTAAATAGAATGAAATCTGTAAATATGAAACTTTCAGCCGCAAAGAAAAAAGACTGAGGTGAAACGAAGTGAGTATTTCATTATCAAAATACATAAGCTACTCGAACACATTTATCATTCACAGGATGTCTGTTCAATTTATCTTCTTTATATCAAAGATCAATAACTTTATATTGATACAAATTAATGAATTAATTGTCAGCATAAATTCAAACACAGCAGAGGGTCATCTTTGTCATGGGTGTGGATTGTTTGAGTCTCTGAGGAGGACCAAGGTCTTCAGAGACCCACAAGATCCTTTGAGCTCCTCTGATGAGTTTCTGAAAGATCTAGCTTCTCCTCAGAGGATGAACCTCTGTCAGCTGCTGGAGCCCAACAGAACCAGCCTGACCCGTAAAGTGCTCCCAGTACCACAGACTGCATCTGCTTCACTAGTTTCCTGTTCACTGTGGCTGATGCACAGAAGCTCAACACTACATTTTACACATTAATAACAGTCTTTTCTTTAGTTTTTATTGTTCTTTATAGTTTTCTACTTATTTTCATTTAGTATCTGACTGGTTCACAAACCCCATTGTACATGTGTGTACTGATATCAATATACAGTAGAAATAGAATCCCAGTGTCGTACCTGTTGTATTGTAAAGATATGAAATTCCACCTACTTACTATGTTTTTCCGTTTATTTTGTATTTACTCCGGGTGGCCTGGAACCCACCAGGGTTTAACCTGATAAAATAAGACTAAACACACCAGTCTCTCTATAGTTGTGAGGACACTCATTGACATAATGCATTCCCTAACCGTAACCTAACTTTAACCATCACAACTATGCCTAACTCTAACCTAAACCTTACCCTAAAACCAAGTCTTAACCCTCAAACAGCCCATTGAACTTGTGAGGACCAGACAGAATGTCCTCACAATGATGGTATTGAACCACAATTGGCCTCATAACTATAGACAGACATGCACAGACGCACACAGATCAGTGTGTTGAGGTAAACTCTGGACTCGTCTGAACCTGCTGTAAATTTGTCCTTGTTCCATTTGAGAAAAACAAGTCTCAACATGAATCTGTTGGGGTTTTTTTTAAAACTTCAAATTGCTTCTACTCGTCTTTTTTCTCTCTGCTCTCGTAGGTGTTGCAGTTTGTGGCCGACGTGCACGCAGAGTAACTCAGGCTATTTCTGTAGCTATAAATTACCAATGCTACCTGAAGACATGTGTCAGATGATCCGATCACAAGTCATCACTTCACACCTGAGTTGTGTCTGAAATCAGACACTTCTCACTATAGAAACTATCGCACCATAACTGCAGTGAGCTCATGGGCAAAAGAATAAAGCTCTTTCTACTCAGTTCATTTTCTGTGCACTGGTAATTAAGTTATTGTTGCAGGACTCTGACATTCAACAATAACATATGAAAATCAAAGATCCCATACAAAAATGTAAATGTTTATTTTCACTTTAAGGTAAAAAGCTTATTGAATCCTTAAAAGTAGAAAAAGACTTATTTTACAGTCACAACTCACAGATTTGTCCTGTGGTGTAAAAAACATCAGGGCTGTCTGTGTTTCTCCTCTCCGCCATTTTACTTCCTGTCAATGCTGCGATTGTAATGCATGATGGGATATATTGCTCAGTTAGTGACCATCGGATGTGAACTTTTTTTCATGATGCACTGTGTGAAACAGTGAGTCCACAATGAAGGGAATAAAAAAATGTCACTATATAGTGATTAGTGAGTGATTTCGGACACAGACACAACCCACTTTAACAACACCTGCTCTCAGCTGTACGTT
The DNA here is from genome assembly GCF_022539355.2 of Hippoglossus stenolepis. NCBI lineage: Eukaryota > Metazoa > Chordata > Actinopteri > Pleuronectiformes > Pleuronectidae > Hippoglossus > Hippoglossus stenolepis. The sequence continues at coordinate 18,587,082 of NC_061504.1, read as the reverse complement.
TGGTTTGACAGCCAATCAGAAGCTTTTATTTGGCTGGTTCTGTTAGAACCTTATCAGGTCCAAGTCTCTCCAGCAGAACCATGACCTGAAGCCTTGTTACACTTTTCTCAAAGTTGAGGAAACAAAAAAGAGTCGGCGTCGTGCCAGTGTCATACATGTTGACGTTCTATGTCATACGTGTTGCCGGTGTCTCACCTGGTGACCTGTTTGTGGAAGTCAGTCAGCTGTTTGTGTGTGACTGTCACGGCGCCTCCTGAAGTCTCCTTTGGTAAACCTTTCAGAGCGTTTTCTAACCAGCGACAGAGCGTCTGAAACGACAAAGGTCACAGAGGTCAGGATCCACAGGCACCGTCGGACTGATGCATCTGCTCAGGTGTTTACTCACAGGTCTGTCAAACGCCATGACCTCCCACAGAACCTCGGCCACGTCAGGAAGCGTGTACGGCGGCAGACAGAAACAACACGAGTGCATGAGCTGAGTGACTAGCTGCTGACCATGTTGCTCCATGGCCTGACCAATCAGCTGCTTCCGCACCTCAAAGTCCTCCTCGTGCTGCAGAGACATGAGTCACATTTAAGATGTAAACAAGTCAAATTATCGGTATTCCTGAAAAATATTACTTTCTTTGACACAAATTTGTTAAATGAACGTTGACTCACGTCGTTGGCGACTCCGGTGTGAATCAGATCTCGGACAAACTTCATGACGCTGCAGTTGGCGTCTCGATGGTCTAATGCGCTGGCAGCAATCGCACACTGGATGATGTTAATGATGATGCTGCTGCTGAGTAACGTGACTGGACTCCGCTGAACAAACCTGGGTGCGCACAAACACACACGTATCAGAAGAGTCAACATTTGGTGTGTAAACAGGAAGTGATCAGGTGACCTGCACTCACCTGGTGGCTAGTCTGAACAGGTCGTCCACGGTGTCAGGATGATTCCTTAGACCGTTGGGCTGTTCCAGCAGCTGGAAGGTCGGCATACACAGAGCCTGGAGGAGGGAGAGTCATGTCACCATCATTATCAAAATGTTTTACAATCAGACTGGATCCTGGTGAGTTCACCTGCTGCTCAGGTGCATCATTACCTGTAACATGTCGAGCAGTCCCTGCCTGCAGCCCTCCTCCATGCCGTACTCATCCACCAAGATGCTGCCCAGGTACAGGAAGCAGGAGTGTGGATACACCTGGTACACACTCACCATCTGATCACGACCAACATCCAATCAGAAAACAGCTTAACAGGTAGATTCATTAAATCAGGAGAAAGATTTTCTGTTTGTTTTGGTCAACTGAACAATCGGAGGAAAGTCTACTGATCATGAAATCCAACCAATCCTCTACCAAGAACAACAACATTGACCGTACAGGTGTGTCACATAGGACAAGTACAACACAGCAAAGGTGTTTCAGAGCCGGTGTTTCTCACCTGAGTGACGAGTGGCTGTAGCAGGGAGGCGGAACCTTTCCCAACACATCTGACAGCAAACCTGAGACAGCGACAGCATCGCTCCACGATTCTGTTATCAGCCTGATGAGTGTTCAGAGTGTCCGACAGCACCGGCCAGATCTACAGAAGAGTCACATGACACACGCATCATCTACAGGTGAGTCACATGACACACGCATCATCTACAGGTGAGTCACGTGACACACGCATCATCTACAGGTGAGTCACGTGACACGCATCATCTACAGGTGAGTCACGTGACACACGCAACATCTACAGGTGAGTCACATGACACGCATCATCTACAGGTGAGTCACATGACACACGCATCATCTACAGTTGAGTCACGTGACACACGCATCATCTACAGGTGAGTCAATGACACACGCATCATCTACAGGTGAGTCACATGACACACGCATCATCTACAGGTGAGTCACGTGACACGCATCATCTACAGGTGAGTCAGTGACACACGCATCATCTACAGGTGAGTCACGTGACACACGCATCATCTACAGGTGAGTCACATGACACGACACAGTGACACATGCACACGCATCATCTACAGGTGAGTCACGTGACACACGCATCATCTACAGGTGAGTCACGTGACACACGCATCATCTACAGGTGAGTCACATGACACGCATCATCTACAGGTGAGTCAATGACACACGCATCATCTACAGTTGAGTCATGTGACACACGCATCATCTACAGGTGAGTCACGTGACACACGCATCATCTACAGGTGAGTCACATGACACAGCATCATCTACAGGTGAGTCACATGATGAAGTTCATGAGGTGTTTTACCTCCTGGATGACTTTCTGACAGGGGTGAGTCTGTCCATTCTCTACGATGGGGTTTGTGTGTCTGGGAAAAAAAGTAAAAATAAATAATAAAAATAAACCCTAACAACAATCACTGTCAGTATTTGTTCATTTATATAAAGTTTGACAACAGGTGAACTCACCTGAAGATAACAGCCAGTCGGTCGAGCCAAACAGTCGGATCAGCTGATTTACCGTTTGTAGATTCTTCTGCTAAAAGCTGAAAAACAGATAAATATATAAAACGTGAAAACTGGACAGAGATTTTATTTCTTTTACAAAACATGTTAACATTAAAAAAAAACTATTAAAACACAGAACCAAAGTGATGTAATTTATTATAAAAACGTTAAAAGATGAAAGGACATGTAAACACTAACCTTCTTCAGAGCGATGACTTGAACCGCACAAAGGTCACTGAGACACTCTGCAATCTTCTCTAGAGGAAGACGAGCCAGGACCAGAGCTGTACCTGTGCAGGTAAACCACACAGGTGAGTGTACTTGTGTGACTTTAGAACCTGTGTTCTGTTTTAAAATGAATTTAAACATGTCACCTGACGGATGACGTCACCACAGGTGGGTTACCATACCTTTGAGCAGTCCTACGGCTGCCTCTGTGGACAGGGCGAATGAGTCGAGGGAGCGAGCGATGTCGAGCAGACCCTGGAAGTGTTGAGCCATGTGATCTCTGCACACTGAACAGATGTTGTGGATCGCCTTCGCCGCCGCTGACGCCAGAGGTTTCTCTCTGAGGCCTTTCATCAGGTAACTCAACACGGGGTCTGACAGGAAGTACACAGTTCAACGCAATAAAAGACCTTTCATCACAAACAGGTGACTCAGTAAAATGAATGCCAACACTTTCCTGTGAATATTTGTTTGGTTAAATGTTCAAGGAAACAAAAGCTGGAGGGGAATCCGACAAAGGTGTTCAGATTTCATTTTTCAGACAGATTTTCCTACCCAGGAATCTTGGGTTTCTGTCTACGACCTCGCTCATCTCTCCAACCAGCTCAATGCTCGTGTATCGAACTGCCATGTGGACACTTTCAGGAAGTAAAACCACCTGCTGCAGCACCTCCGACAGCGTAGGGTTGTTTTCTCTGTAAATGAAACAGCCCCAGGACAAAGTGGTTTAAACTGCATTTAAAGAAAAAGAAAAACAGTCTCCTAAAATCTGAATATGTTCAACATTTCAGCTTCTGTTTCACAAATATTTTCTCCCTGTTCGGATTGGAAATCGTTTCAGTAGATGAAAGGAAACTGCAGATACTCACGGATCAACACTTTTCGCAATCGCAGCCATGATGAAAAGAACAGCTTCCGTCACTTCCCAGGGTGGGTTCCCCTCTTTTAACGTAGAATATAACTGAGAACAAGCAGAAACTCTTTTTAACCAGGGATCCAGACTAACTTTTATTTTTTGCAATGGTGCACTCAACTTATTCATTTAGGTGGACAAGCACCTAATTTAGGGACACCCGAAATTTGTCCCTGCCTTTTTGCCACCAAAATAATAAGCCTATTATACCTTTTCTTGACAGTTCCCATATACATTGGTCATTTCTTAACTAGGGCTGGGTATCGCAACGGCTTTCCCTAATCGATTTGATTCTTATCACAATATCAACACTGATCACAATATAATGATCGATACTTCTCTTAAACAAGTAAAATCTTTCTTCATAGCTGCATGCCCATTCATTCGTTCAGCAAGACATTTGACAGGCTGCCTCGCAATTCTCTATGCAGGAAAAACACAAGCAGAATGTCTTTTAATGTTGAATATAACTGAGAACAAGCGGAACCTTTTTAACGTAGAATAGAAGTGTTTACCCTAACACCCTAACCCAAACAGAGGTGGCAAAAACAGCTCTCAGAATAAAATAAACCTTCAGTTTGAGATTAATTGTGGATTAAAGGTTTTAAAGTAACATTAAGGTTAATGTTAAGGTAACATTCATCAGTGTGTGTCTGCTTCTTCAACAGCAGACACACACTCACTGTCGCAGTCGTTGAACAGACCATTTGTGTAAATACAGAGGGTGTATTTCTCTCTATGGTTAATGCTAGTGTTTGTGGCAGCTAACTACTTGAGATCAGGGGTTAATCATGGCAATGCCAAGCATGAATGTGGGGGAGAGGAGCTTCAGAGGGAGCCTTGAGGGTGTACTTGTTTTGAAATATCAACAGCTGTTTCCCAGAGTCACTAACTCCAGCTTTATAAACTAAAGTTACCTGAGAAAAACACTCCATGGACCCGACAAGAAAAATTACGTCTTTAACGAGGTCAGAGACTCTCATCCTGAACTCTCCAAAATCATCTGTGTCCTCCGGGATTCCCTCCTGTTGAGAGAAAATTATTTTGCATTGAAGATCGAGATTAAGAATAAAATGTTTTCAGGAGTTAAACACTTTACCAGTTACACAGTTAACCACCAACAGTTAGCACCGTGAATCCAGTCTCCAGTCAAAATGTTTTTAAGATCAGAGTGAATAATAAAGTTCAGGATTTCATCAGAATGTCAGTGTAAACAGGATTAGTACTCGTACGTGGTCTGGATCCAGCTGACAGTGTCGAGCCAAACAGTGCAGAAGTCTCTGGATGTACGGTCTGAAGATGGTGTGAAGCGCCGCATCATTAATTTTATACAGATGTTCTCCGAGACGGTACCAGAAGTTAAAGGAAATCTCCACCACCTGGAACACAAAGACCAGAACAAAAAGTAGAACTTTAATGATTAAGATTTCGAATAACTAAAACCCAGAAAAAAAAGAAATATATATATATATATATATATATATTTGTATAGCCCATGTTCACAAATTAAAATATGTCTCATAGATCTTAACAAGGTGCAACATCCTCTGTTCTTAACTCTCAACAAAAGTAAGGAAAAACTACCAAAAAAAACCTATTCACAGGGGGGAAATTAACGTAGAAACTTCAGAGAGAGCCACATGTGAGGGTCCCTCTCCCAGGACGGACAGAAGTACACTAGATGCTGCGTGTAGCTGAACACATCAACAAACAGTGTGGGTGTTGGTTATATCCGTACCTCGTACTGTGGGTGTCCTGCACAGATCAGCAGCAGCTCCAGTGTCCTCAGGTCGCCCATACCCTGACCTGGACTCCTGACAGTCGTCTCTAGAAACGTCTCACAGAGTTCGGTGAAGATCCTGCAGTAGTTCAGCACTCTGACAACACACAACAAATCATACATGTAGCTGAAAACACACCGACAGTGCAATGAACAACAATCAGAAACCGTTTCCTCCATGTCCTCACTTGTCAAGGTCTTCTCGGGCTACAGCCATGTGATAGGCCGTCTCCAAGGTCAGGACGCCCTGGAAGAGCTGCAGAGCCAACGCCATGTTGGTGTCCACATTTTCTATGGCGTAGAGAGACGAGCAGACACAGTCCGACGCTGCCTCATGGAGGTTAGTGGAGGTTTCATCCCTCTGCTATAGAGACAATAGGAAACATCAACAGCTGATGCGACACTGGTTTATCACTCTCATGGTGATTTATGCCGACTTCCCTGTAGACCTGCAAGACGATAAAACAATAATGAGTAATTCTCACCAGGACTTGGAAGAGAACCATGAGCAACTGGTTATTAGCCATGAAGTTAGTGTCGAGCACTCCCAGGTTGAACCAGCTGCCGAGACAACGAAACACTTTGATGAGCATCTTCTCATTGTCGCCCGTCTTCTCCACACATGACGTCTGAAATCAAACACAAAGAGCGTGACGTTGCATCACCTGTCCTCTGAGTCCAGATGACAATCTGATCTGAATCATCATCTCAGCGCTGTACTTTGAATCTGACAAATGCTGGTTTGGGTTATTGATATCAATCAATAGTAAATCATCCAAAACTGAAACATGATTCGCAGATAATCAATAATGACTGAAAAAGAAAAGGTACAGCAATCATGAAGAATAATCACATCATTAAACTGCTGATGAAAACCAGAATGTTTTTTCAACAGTTGATTAAGAAAATAAATATAAGAACTAAGATACAGAAAAGTGAAAACTTATTTAAATGTTTAGTCTTGTTTCATTAATTCACACTGGAGATCGTTGGTGTTTTTGTTTGTAAAATAATGTGAGTCAATGTTATTTGTTTTAATGTGTGTTAAAACCATCCCTAACCCTCCACACTGGCCAACAGGAAAGTGTTTGACACGAGGACAAGAGAGAAACATTTAACCAGTAGAGGGCGTCAGAGGTAGAGTGACACAGACCAGCAGGGTGACCACAGTGCTGGAGTAATAAGCCAGATCCTCGATGATCTCTGTCCTACGATTGGCTCCGATTCGTAGAGATCGACTGTGAACTTCCTCTGGAAGCACAGTGAGGATCTCCACCAGGAAGGGCATCGAGCTGATGTCATTATTGTACCTGAGAGGAGGCAGAGACACGGACAGGTGAGTCAGATCATCAGAGGATAAATCAAACTGTCCTTCACTCTGGACAAAGACGAGTCTTCAACAGACTCATCTCTTCTCCATCTTGTCACTGTAATCACTCGTTCTTCAATGAAAATATATAAACTATCTGTAGACGCAATCGTCTTGATACTTCCTTACTACAATCATCACTTCCTGTTTGTAAAAAGTTGAAATTATGTGAATTCTTACTTTTCTATGAGCGTGTGAACGCATCCTTTCCAAGACGCCATCTGAAGAGCGAGATCTGCGATCGCTAAAGCCAGCTGACACAGAAAACATATCAATCAACTTCTGAACTGATCAGTGTTATTGATCAGGATCAAACATATTTATTGATCCTCGGAGCAGATGTGGTTTATTGCAACATCAGGACAGAACAAACAATGAAACATTAACACAATATATGTGTAACACTAATTTACGTAATGTAATGAAACTATAACGTGTTTTTCGTTACCGGCTGGTTCAGTTCCTCGGATCATAAAGAACAGGTGTGAACAGTGTTACCTGTGTGACAATGATGGGCGACAGATCTTTGAGGTTCTGGATGTGGGTCAGCAGCGAGTCTCGAAGTGCATTGTGGGTCTCAGGAGGAAGCTCGTAGAAGGATGTCTGGATCTTCATCTTCATCGTCTGAGCAGCAAAATAACACGATTCCACGTCCTGTTTGCACTGCAGCAGCTGGTCTGAGATCTCCCAGGCGTACATCTGAGGGACGGACAGGAAGTGATGTCATTACCCCTGTCAGAGTAAGGGTTACGATCCGGATTCATGATCCGACAACATCGATTAATAACTAAATAAATGTGATTGTCAGTTTGTGTTTGATTAGCCACACACACAGGCTGCAGTCAGACTATCACACAGTGCTGTTTTAACCCTAACCCCTTTAATATACAGTCACTGATGGTCTTTATATACAGTCGCTGATGGGCTTTATATACAGTCGCTGATGGGCTTTATATACAGTCGCTGATGGTACAGTCACTGATCATCTTTATATACAGTCACTGATGGTCTTTATATATAGTCACTGATGGTCTTTATATACAGTCACTGATCCTCTTTATATACAGTCACTGATGGTACAGTCACTGATGGTCTTTATATACAGTCACTGATCCTCTTTATATACAGTCGCTGATGGTCTTTATATACAGTCACTGATGGTCTTTATATACAGTCACTGATGGTCTTTATATACAGTCACTGATGGTCTTTATATACAGTCGCTGATGGTCTTTATATACAGTCACTGATGGTCTTTATATACAGTCACTGATGGTACAGTCACTGATGGTCTTTATATACAGTCACTGATGGTCTTTATATACAGTCACTGATGGTCTTTATATACAGTCACTGATGGTACAGTCACTGATGGTCTTTATATACAGTCACTGATGGTCTTTATATACAGTCACTGATGATCTTTATATACAGTCACTGATCATCTTTATATACAGTCACTGATGGTCTTTATATACAGTCACTGATCATCTTTATATACAGTCACTGATCATCTTTATATACAGTCACTGATCATCTTTATATACAGTCACTGATGGTCTTTATATACAGTCACTGATCATCTTTATATACAGTCACTGATCATCTTTATATACAGTCACTGATCATCTTTATATACAGTCACTGATGGTCTTTATATACAGTCACTGATGGTCTTTATATACAGTCACTGATGGTCTTTATATACAGTCACTGATGGTCTTTATATACAGTCACTGATGGTCTTTATATACAGTCGCTGATGGTCTTTATATACAGTCACTGATGGTCTTTATATACAGTCACTGATGGTCTTTATATACAGTCGCTGATGGTCTTTATATACAGTCGCTGATGGTCTTTATATACAGTCGCTGATGGTCTTTATATACAGGCGCTGATGGTCTTTATATACAGGCGCTGATGGTCTTTATATACAGGCGCTGATGGTCTTTATATACAGGCGCTGATGGTCTTTATATACAGTCGCTGATGGTCTTTATATACAGGCGCTGATGGTCTTTATATACAGTCAGTGATGGTCTTTATATACAGTCGCTGATGGTCTTTATATACAGTCAGTGATGGTCTTTATATACAGTCGCTGATGGTCTTTATATACAGTCGCTGATGATCTTTATATACAGTCGCTGATGGTCTTTATACACAGTCGCTGATGGTCTTTATATACAGTCACTGATGGTCTTTATATACAGTCCCTGATCGTCTTTATATACAGTCCCTGATCATCTTTATATAGTCACTGATGGTCTTTATATACAGTCACTGATGGTCTTTATATACAGTCACTGATGGTCTTTATATACAGTCCCTGATGGTCTTTATATACAGTCACTGATGGTCTTTATATACAGTCACTGATGGTCTTTATATACAGTCACTGATGGTCTTTATATACCGTCACTGATGGTCTTTATATACAGTCACTGATGGTCTTTATATACAGTCACTGATGGTCTTTATATAAAGTCACTGATGGTCTTTATATACAGTCACTGATGGTCTTTATATACAGTCACTGATGGTCTTTATATACAGTCACTGATGGTCTTTATATACAGTCACTGATGGTCTTTATATACAGTCACTGATGGTCTTTATATACAGTCACTGATGGTCTTTATATACAGTCACTGATCCTCTTTATATAAAGTCACTGATGGTCTTTATATACAGTCACTGATGGTCTTTATATACAGTCACTGATGGTCTTTATATACAGTCACTGATCGTCTTTATATACAGTCACTGATCCTCTTTATATAAGGTCACTGATCCTCTTTATATAAAGTCACTGATGGTCTTTATATACAGTCACTGATCCTCTTTATATAAAGTCACTGATGGTCTTTATATAAAGTCACTGATGGTCTTTATATAAAGTCACTGATGGTCTTTATATACAGTCACTGATCCTCTTTATATAAAGTCACTGATGGTCTTTATATACAGTCACTGATGGTCTTTATATACAGTCACTGATCATCTTTATATAAAGTCACTGATGGTCTTTATATACAGTCACTGATCGTCTTTATATAAAGTCACTGATGGTCTTTATATAAAGTCACTGATGGTCTTTATATACAGTCACTGATGGTCTTTATATACAGTCACTGATGGTCTTTATATACAGTCACTGATCGTCTTTATATAAAGTCACTGATGGTCTTTATATACAGTCACTGATGGTCTTTATATACAGTCACTGATCATCTTTATATAAAGTCACTGATGGTCTTTATATACAGTCACTGATGGTCTTTATATACAGTCACTGATCCCCGGTCCCTATTTGATTCTGGTTTGAGCTCCGCCCTGAAACTAAATCTCACTTTAGTTTCACTCATTGAGAAAGAGAGAGAGTGACATCAGAGATCCCTGTCACATTAACAACATTATATTTAATAACTGATTGATTATTGTATCAGATGAATAAATACAAATGATTGACAGGGTTAACTCTGTATTTATTGATTATTGTAATAAATTAATAAGAAGGACTGACTAAAACTATTAAACCTGTTAATAGTTTGATCTTTAAATCCAGATAAAAGTTGTGATCTTTTGCCTGGAGTTTGGTGAACAGCTGTTCGGGTTAACTCTAACCTAACCAGAGATAAACACTGGTCATTGACTTAATATAACTTAAACTGCTGCGGTGAAGTTTACTCTCTGACGTCACGTAACTACATGACGTCAGAGAGTAAACGTCACCGCAGCAGTGGCACCAGTCAGGCTAACATGCTAAAGGAGCTAGCACACCGGGCCTGATAGAACCTGAAACACGGAACATTCGTTGGAAACTGCGACATTTGCTCCTCAACACCGCAGCGTGTGTGTGTCTGTGTGTGACAGCACACAGCTAATCGTGCTAACACGAAGCTAAAGGTTCGCGTTTTCATCCATTCATTTAACTAGCTTAGCTTAGCTGTGATGCTAACGGGAAGCTGCGGCTCCTCTGAGACTGCGCACTTCACTTCTCCGGGTGTTTTCAAAGCGGGTCAACATTCACACCCGGGTCCGGACACAGCCCATCAGATCCCCCTCAGACCCCCTCCACCCTCCGTCCTTCGCCCTCCGGTCCCCCGGGCTCTCCCATTTTCTTACCGATCTTTGGAGCTCTCCGAGCCACACCGAGGCTCGCTCCTTCCCGGCCGGGTCCGGGTCGTGGTACAGGGCTTGGACCGCCTGGTAGACCAGGGTCAGGTTCGGTTTGCCCCCCTCCATATCTCGGCTCAGAGGCGGGATGAGATAAGGCAGAAATTAAAGCTACACGGCGGATCTGAAAGAGTCCTACACGGCCTGAGAATCGACCGCCATCTCGCACTGGCTTCCCGCATGCAACCGCGATTGGATCCCGACTGGAAACACAGACAGGAACATTAGTTCCGCTCATGACGTGAGGACTTCAGAGGTCCGTTAAAAATAAAATACCTCTAAAGTCGCTGCTCATTAAACTTCGTCTTAATGGACAAATACAGAAACTCATATTTCAGTCCATCTAACTTATTAACTAATTAACAGAACTCGATTTTAGAAAATAACAAGTTAAAAAATAAATTGTTAATAGACGGAACAGAACTATTTTAAATGTTAAAGTTTATTTGACTCTTATGATTTGAACTGCCTTTGAAAAACTTTACTGTGTTTTTTAAACAATTGTTTCACTTCGATAAAACTTGTTTTTCAGGGGCCAGCGTTTAACTATGTTTAACTAGGTGCTGTTTCTGATTGAAGTCACAGTCTTATGAATGACAAAAAAACACAAAAATTCAGAACGATGACACCGTTTTTTCATTATTTATTAGATATACAATCATTTTCATACAAAAAATGTACTTTGTTTTTCCTTGTACTTTATTTCAAATTTATCATTGATAAGAACATTGTGCTGCTGACAGGGTGTGAACTAACCATTACCATAACCCTAGGGGCTGTGGCTCAGGAGGTGGAGCAGTTCGTCCACTAACCGGTTCGATTCCTGTCTGCCCCCATTCCTTATGCCAAAGTGTCCTTGGGCAAGATACTGAACCAAACTGCTTCTAACGTCTGTGACAGTGTGTGAGTGATGTGGATGGAGAAAGTACATCTGCACATAGGTGAAGTGTGTGAATGGTAAAACTGTAAAGAGCTTTGTGTCATTAAGACTAGAAAAGATCGTATACAGATCATTTACCTTTCCTGATGGCGGCAGTGGATCATGACGTTGGACTGGGGATTATGCCATCTGATTGTGATCCTGATCGTGGTGGCAGCTAAACGTGGACTATTATTTTCAACAAGACTGCTTGATATATAATATTTCACCTCAGATACTCGACCATTACTGACAATAATCCATCAGTTCATTGACCTTCAGCTACAAAGTGTTTATTCTAATCAAAGCTGTAAATACTCTGATCTCTCTGATGTTCTCTGTTCCACGTGACATCTGTTCACTTGTGTCCGTCCTGGGAGACGGGTCCTCACATGTGTCTCTGAGGTTTCTACCTTCTTTACCTGTTAAAGGTTTTAGTAGTTTGACTCTTGAGGGTTAAGGACAGAGGACGTCTCACCTTGTTAAAGACCATGAGACAAACTGGGATTTGTGAATATGGGCTATACTAATAAAATTTGATTGATTGATTGATTGAATTAATTTACTTTCCATTATATTATTATTATTATTATTATAACTGTTTATTCCAACCAATGCTGTAAATACTCCCTGCCCCCTATCCTCACCTGTGACTCTCTGAGCTTTATTTACTGTTAATAAAGTTTGCTAGTTTTACTCTTGTTGAGGGTTAAGAACAGAGTGTGATCAATAATAATTTATAATTAATTATTAATCAATCAATGAGGTCAGTGATGAATTATCAA
>NC_061504.1:18524435-18571935 GCF_022539355.2 Hippoglossus stenolepis | reverse complement strand
AGGAGTGGAGGAGGAGGAGTGGAGGAGTAGAGGAGTGGAGGAGTGGAGGAGTGGAGGAGTGGAGAGTGGAGGAGTGGAGGAGTGGAGGAGTGGAGGAGTGGAGGAGTGGAGGAGTGGAGGAGTGGAGGAGTGGAGGAGTGGAGGAGTAGAGGAGGAGGAGGAGGAGGAGAGAGGAGTGGAGGAGTGGAGGAGTAGAGGAGTAGAGGAGTGGAGGAGTAGAGGAGTGGAGGGGAGGGAGGGGAGGAGGAGGGAGGGAGTGGAGGAGGAGGAGTGGAGGAGTGGAGGAGTGGAGGGGTAGAGGAGGGAGGAGGAGGAGAGAGTAGAAGAGTGGAGGAGTAGAGTGGAGGAGTGGAGGAGAGGGAGGAGGAGTAGAGGAGGAGGAGGAGGAGTGAGGAGTAGAGGAGGAGGAGGAGGAGGAGGAGTGGAGGAGTAGAGGAGTGGAGGAGTGGAGGAGGGAGGAGTAGAGGAGGAGGGAGTAGAGGAGTGGAGGAGTGGAGGAGTAGAGGAGTGGAGGAGTGGAGGAGTGGAGGAGTGGAGGAGTGGAGGAGTGGAGGAGTGGAGGAGTGGAGGAGTGGAGGAGGAGGAGTGGAGGAGTAGAGGAGGGAGGAGTGGAGGAGGAGGAGGAGGAGTGGAGGAGTAGAAGAGGAGAGTAGAAGAGTGGAGGAGTAGAAGAGTGGAGGAGTAGAGGAGGGAGGAGGGAGGAGTGGAGGAGTGGAGAGTAGAGGAGTGGAGGAGGAGGAGGAGTAGAGGAGTAGAGGAGTGAGGAGTGGAGGAGTGGAGGAGTAGAGGAGGGAGGAGGGAGGAGTAGAGGAGTAGAGGAGTGAGGAGTGGAGGAGTAGAGGAGTGGAGGAGTGAGGAGGGAGGAGGGAGGGAGTAGGGAGGAGTAGAGGGGAGGAGGGAGTAGAGGAGTGGAGGAGTGGAGGAGGAGGAGGAGTGGAGGAGTAGAGGAGTGGAGGAGTGGAGGAGTAGAGGAGTGGAGGAGTGGAGGAGTGGAGGAGTAGAGGAGTGGAGGAGTAGAGGAGGAAGGAGTAGAGGAGTGGGAGGAGTAGAGGAGTGGAGGAGTGGAGGAGTGAGGAGTAGAGGGAGGAGGAGTGGAGGAGGAGGAGTAGAGGAGTGGAGGGAGGAGGAGAGAGGAGTAGAGGAGGAGGAGTGGAGGAGGGAGGGGAGGGAGGGAGTGGAGGAGGAGGAGTAGAGGAGTGGAGGAGTAGAGGAGGAGGAGGAGAGTAGAGGGAGGAGGAGTGGAGGGAGGAGGGAGTGGAAGGAGGGAGGAGTAGAGGAGTGGAGGAGTAGAGGAGTGAGGAGTAGAGGAGGAGGAGTGGAGGGGAGGAGGAGTGGAGGAGTGGAGGAGTGGAGGAGTGGAGGGGTAGAGGAGTGGAGGAGTGGAGGAGTAGAGGAGTAGAGGGAGGAGGAGTAGAGGAGTGAGGAGTAGAGGAGTGGAGGAGGAGGAGTAGAGGAGTGGAGGAGTGGAGGAGTAGAAGAGTGAGGAGTAGAAGAGTGAGGGAGAGGGAGTGGAGGAGTGGAGGAGTGGAGGGAGGAGGAGTGGAGGAGGGAGGAGTAGAGGAGTGGAGGAGTGGAGGAGGAGGAGTAGAGGAGGAGGAGTGGAGGAGTAGAGGAGTAGAGGAGGGAGGAGGGAGGGAGGAGGAGGAGGAGGGAGGAGGGAGGAGTAGAGGAGGAGGAGGAGGGAGGAGGGGTAGAGGAGGGAGGAGGAGGAGGAGGAGTAGAGGAGGAGGGTAGAGGAGGAGGAGTGGAGGAGAGAGGAGGAGGAGGAGGAGTGGAGGAGTGGAAGGAGTGGAGGAGTAGAGGAGTGGAGGAGTAGAGGAGTGGGAGGGAGGGAGGAGGAGGAGTGGGAGGAGAGGAGTGGAGGAGGAGGAGTAGAGGAGTGGAGGAGGAGGAGTGGAGGAGTAGAAGAGTGGAGGAGAAGAGTGGAGGGGTAGAGGAGAGGAGGAGGAGTGGAGGAGTAGGGGAGTGGAGGAGTGAGGAGGAGAGTAGAGGGAGGGAGGAGTAGAGGAGTAGAGGAGAGGAGTGGAGGAGTAGAGGAGTGAGGAGGAGGAGGGAGGAGTAGAGGAGGAAGGAGTAGAGGAGTGGGAGGGAGGAGGAGAGGAGTGGAGGAGGGAGGAGTGGAGGAGTAGAGGAGAGGAGGAGTGGAGGGGAGAGAGGAGTGGAGGAGTAGAGGAGTGAAGGAGTGAGGAGGAGGAGTGGAGGAGTAGAGGAGGAGGAGTAGAGGAGTGAGGAGTGGAGGAGGGAGGAGAGAGGAGTGAGGAGTGGAGGGAGGGAGGAGGGAGGGAGGAGGAGGAGGAGTAGAGGAGTAGAGGAGGAGGGAGGAGGAGTGGAGGAGGAGGAGTGGAGGAGGAGGAGTAGAGGAGTGGAGGGGAGGAGGAGAGAGGGAGTAGAGGAGGAGGAGTAGAGGAGGAGGAGGAGGAGTGGAGGAGTGGAGGAGTGGAGGAGTGGAGGAGTGGAGGAGTGGAGGGGTAGAGGAGTGAGGAGTGGAGGAGTAGAGGAGTAGAAGAGGAGGGGAGTAGAGGAGTGGAGGAGGAGGAGTAGAGGAGTGGAGGAGTAGAGGAGTAGAGGAGTAGAGGAGTGGAGGAGTAGAGGAGGGAGGAGGGAGGAGTGGAGGAGTAGAGGAGTGAAGGAGTAGAGGAGGGAGGAGTGGAGGAGGGAGGAGGGAGGAGGGAGGAGTGGAGGAGTAGAGGAGGAGGAGGGAGGAGGAGAGTAGAGGAGGAGGAGTGGAGGAGTGGAGGAGTAGAGGAGTGGAGGAGGAGGAGTAGAGGAGTAGAGGAGTGGGAGGGAGTGGAGGAGGAGGAGTGGAGAGTGGAGGAGGGAGGAGAGGAGGGAGGAGTGGAGGAGTGGAGGGGTAGAGGAGTGGAGGAGTGGAGGAGTAGAGGAGGGGGGAGAGAGGAGGAGGAGTGGAGGAGTGGAGGAGTGAGGAGTAGAGGAGGAGGGAGGAGGAGTGGAGGAGTAGGAGAGTGGAGGAGTGGAGAGTAGAGGAGTGAAGGAGTAGAGGAGGAGGAGTGGAGGGAGGGAGGAGGGAGGAGTGAGGAGTAGAGGAGTGGAGGAGTGGAGGAGTAGAGGAGTGGAGGAGTGGAGGAGTGGAGGAGTGGAGGAGTGGAGGAGTAGAGGAGTGGAGGAGTAGAGGAGTGGAGGAGTGAGGAGTGGAGGAGGAGGAGTAGAGGAGGAGGAGTGGAGGAGTAGAGGAGGAGGAGGAGGAGGAGGAGTAGAAGAGTGGAGGAGTGAAGAGGGAGGGAGTAGAGGAGTGGAGGAGAGGAGGGAGGAGGAGTGGAGGAGTGGAGGAGTGGAGGAGTAGAGGAGTGGAGGAGTGGAGGAGGAGGAGTAGAGGAGTAGAGGAGGAGGAGGAGGAGGGAGGAGGAGGAGGAGGAGTAGAGGAGGAGGAGGAGGGAGTGAGGAGTAGAGGGAGGGGAGGAGGAGGAGTGGAGGAGGGAGGAGTAGAGGAGTAGAGGAGTGAGGAGTAGAGGAGGGAGGAGTGGAGGAGGGAGGAGTGAGGGAGGAGGAGTAGAGGTGAGGAGTGGAGGAGTAGAGGAGGAGGAGTGGGAGGAGGGAGGAGTAGAGGAGTGAGGAGTGAGGAGTGAAGGAGTAGAGGAGTGGAGGAGAGAGGAGGGAGGAGTAGAGGAGTGGAGGAGAGGAGGAGTGGAGGAGGAGGAGAGAGGAGTAAGGAGTAGAGGAGTGGAGGAGTGGAGGAGTAGAGGAGTGAGGAGTGGAGGAGTAGAGGAGTGGAGGAGTAGAGGAGGAGGGGAGGAGGAGTGGAGGAGTAGAGGAGTGGAGGAGGAGGAGTGGAGGAGTAGAGGGAGAGGAGGAGAGGAGTAGAGGAGGAGGGAGTGAGGAGGAGGAGTGGAGGGAGGGAGGAGGAGGGAGAGTGGAGGAGTGGAGGAGGAGGGTAGAGGAGGAGGAGGAGGAGTAGAGAGTAGAAGAGTGGAGGAGTAGAGGGAGGAGGGAGTGGGAGGGAGGAGGAGGGAGGGAGTAGAGGAGGAGGAGGGAGGAGGGAGGAGTAGAGGAGGAGGAGTGGAGGAGAGAGGAGGAAGGAGTAGAGAGGAGGAGTGAGGGAGTGGAGGAGTAGAGGAGGGAGGAGGAGGAGGAGGAGTGGAGGAGTAGAGGAGGAGGGAGTGGAGGAGTGGAGGAGTGAAGGAGTGGAGGAGTAGAGGAGGAGGAGTAGAGGAGTGGAGGAGTGAGGAGGAGGAGTGGAGGAGTAGAGGAGGGAGGGAGGAGGAGTAGAGAGGAGGAGTGGAGAGTGGAGGAGTAGAAGAGTGAGGAGTAGAAGAGTGGAGGAGTAGAGGAGTGAGGAGGGAGGGAGGAGGGAGTGGAGGAGTGGAGGAGTGGAGGATAGAGGAGTGGGAGGAGGAGGGAGGGAGGAGAGAGAGCAGAGGAGTGGAGGAGTGGAGGAGGGAGGAGTAGAGGAGGAGGAGTGGAGGAGTAGAGGAGTAGAGGAGGAGGAGGAGGAGTAGAGGAGGAGGAGGGAGGAGTGGAGGAGTGGGAGGAGTAGAGGAGTAGAGGAGGAGGAGTAGAGGAGTGGAGGAGGGAGGAGTAGAGGAGTAGAGGAGGAGGAGAGGAGTGGAGGGGAGGAGGGAGTAGAGGAGTGGAGGAGTGGAGGAGTAGAGGAGGAGTGGAGGAGTAGAGGAGTAGAGGAGTAGGAGTAGAGGTGGAGGAGTGGAGGAGGAGAAGTAGAGATGGAGGAGTAGAGGAGTGGGGTAGAAGAGTGGAGGAGTAGGAGTGGAGGAGGAGGAGGGTGGAGGAGTGGAAGGTGAAGAGTGGAGGAGTGGAGGAGTGGAGGAGTGGAGGAGTGGAGGAGTAGAGGAGTGGAGGAGTGGAGGTGGAGGAGTGGAGGAGTGGAGGAGTAGGGAGGAGGAGTGGAGGAGTAGAGTGGAGGAGTAGAGGAGTGGAGGGTGAGGAGGAGGAGTAAGGATAGAGGAGGAGGAAGGAGGAGGGAGGAGAAGAGTAGAGGAGAGTAGAGGAGTAGAAGTAGAAGTGGAGGAGTAGAGGAGAGAGTAGAGGAGTGGAGAGTGGAGGAGTAGAAAGTGGAGGAGTAGAGGAGTGGAGGAGTGGAGGAGTAGAGGAGTAGAGGAGGAGGAGAGTGGAGGAGTGGAGGAGCGGAGGACGAGAGGAGTAGAGCGGAGGAGTAGAAGAGTGGAGGAGTAGAAGAGTGGAGGAGTAGAGGAGTGAAGCAGCCTTTTAAAGGACGAGTGTGTTTATCTTGCTCAGAATAACGCTCTTTGGTTTCAGACCAGTTTAAACCAGTTGGGTCAGATTAGTTCAGGTTAAAGGGTTAAAGTTAATAATCTGTAGGTTATTGGATTTAATCTCCATCTTTCTCTGTCTAATCTGATTCTGTGTTGATGTTTGAAGGATTATTGAAGACGGACGAAGACAATCTGCTCAGTTCCAGCTAGAATAAAACCTGCTCAGGTAAATCTGACGCTCGCATCCAGATTAAATCTGTAACATCCGGATTAAAAGTGACTCAAGATTCTAATCTGTTTACCTGCTGCAACACAACATGTACTACTACATATATACGATCATATTAACTATGTACTACTGTATAATATACTCCTACATTTTATACTACCTGGTACTGTGCTGTAATATACTTAAATACTGCTGCAGCACTATAAATACTACAATATGATATACAAGATATACTACTACCAATACAAATACTACTTTATACTACATTATATTATTACAGTTGATTTCTTGCTTAATGTTTCATATTGTGTATAAATCATGAAAATACTGAACTTGAATCAGTTTCACAAAATAACTGTAAATAATAATGAATCAATAAATAAAATAAATAAATGTTGATAAAAAACCTTTATGGTGAAATGATCCTTTCATTTTCTTCTCAATTAAAAAAGTTTAATGTTTTGAACATAATGTTGTTTGATTTATTAAATTTGTGTTTTTTTTTCACATTTTAATAATCAGACATATTTTATGAAAAGACATTTTTATTCATCTGAATTATTTTTCAAAAAAGTAAAATTCACTTGATATTTTTATTAAGTGAGAACCAAATCATTGTTTTATTCAAGATTCACTTTGATATAATGTACTGAAGCTAAACAAAGATTCAAGTAAAGAGTACAAAAGGCATTTATTATTTATTATTTTATATTATTTTATATATTATATATAAAAATGTTTTACCTCATTTGTAAACTGGTTTGTTTATTATATTTAGGAAAAAATGTGGAGAAGATGAAGACTTTTCTGAGCGAGTCGCTAAATAACGAGTAAATAAGAGTTTAATTATTTAATGAAGAATTTAGTTGTGAGGAGGTTAAACAGTTTAACAGGTTTAAATAATTAGTTTGTTAATAGGTTTAATGGTTTAACTCTGTTCATTTTAACATCGGATCAATCAATCGAACACAAGCCTACCCCCCTAACCTGCAGTGTGTGAGCGTCTGATGAAACCGTTAACTCACCCTAAACTTTAAGGTTAACTAACCCTTACCCTAACCATTAAGGTTAACCCTAACCCAACCTTAACCTGCAGTGTGTGAGCGTCTGATGAAAACTGTCTACAAGGCAACTGAAGCTGGTCACTGAGGAAATTCTATTACGTTCAATATATCCATCCAACAATCATCCATCCAACAATCATCCATCATCCATCATCCATCATCATCCATCATCATATATCCATCATCATCCATCATCCATCATCTTGAGCTAACCACTCAACAACATCACAGCTGTTTCCTGTCCTGGCTCCTAAACGGTGGAACGAGCTCCACATCGACATCAGGACACAAAGTCTACACATCTTCCTCCAGACTGAAGACACATCTCTTCAGACTATAGCTTGAATAAAAAAATAATAATAATAAAAAATAAAAAGTAGCGCTTTAGTAGGACTTCTATGTCACTAACATGTTGCACTTTGTAGTTTGTCTTTCTTGAAGAAAATTGTACTTTCTCTATTCTTGTTGTTCTGGTTTGTTCCTCATGGTTGATGCACTGATTGTGAGTCGCGTTGGATAAAAGCTTCAGCTCAATGAAATGTAATGTGATGTAATTCATCATCCATCATCATCCAACCATTATCCATCCATCCATCATTCATCATCCATCCATCATTCATTCATCCATCATCCATCCATCAACCATTCATCCATCATCCATCCATCAACCATTCATCCATCATCCATCCATCAACCATTCATCCATCATCCATCAACCATCCATCCATCATTCATCATCCATCCATCAACCATTCATCCATCATCCATCCATCCATCATTCATCATCCATCAACCATCCATCCATCCATCATTCATCATCCATCCATCAACCATTCATCCATCATCCATCATCATCAACCATCATCCATCATTCATCATCCATCCATCAACCATTCATCCATCATCCATCCATCCATCATTCATCATCCATCCATCAACCATCCATCCATCATTCATCATCCATCCATCAACCATTCATCCATCATCCATCCATCACACATCATTCTCTACCATCAAATTCATCCATCATCCATCCATCAACCATTCATCCATCATCCATCCATCAACCATTCATCCATCATCCATCCATCAACCATTCATCCATCATCCATCCATCAACCATTCATCCATCATCCATCCATCAACCATTCATCCATATCCACATCATCCATCAACCATCCATCCATCATTCATCATCCATCCATCAACCATTCATCCATCATCCATCCATCCATCATTCATCATCCATCCATCAACCATCCATCCATCATTCATCATCCATCCATCAACCATTCATCCATCATCCATCCATCATCCATTCATCAACCATTCATCCATATCCATCCATCAACCATTCATCCATCATCCATCCATCA
Organism: Hippoglossus stenolepis; assembly: GCF_022539355.2. Taxonomy (NCBI): domain Eukaryota; kingdom Metazoa; phylum Chordata; class Actinopteri; order Pleuronectiformes; family Pleuronectidae; genus Hippoglossus; species Hippoglossus stenolepis. Next base: position 18,564,080 of record NC_061504.1, on the reverse strand, counting down.
ACCATTCATCATCCATCCATCAACCATCCATCCATCATTCATCATCCATCCATCATCCATCCATCAACCATTCATCCATCATCCATCAACCATTCATCCATCATCCATCCATCAACCATTCATCATCCATCCATCATCCATCCATCCATCATTCATCATCCATCCATCAACCATCCATCCATCATTCATCATCCATCCATCAACCATTCATCCATCATCCATGCATCCATCCATTTTATCTAGATATGGATTCTTGAAGCCATTATTCTTTGGACACAGGTTTTCCTAAAAATCTCTGTTTTTAGTTAAACTACATCTAAACTCTGTTTTTGGTTAAACTACATCTAAACTCTGTTTTTGGTTAAACTACATATAAACTCTGTTTTTGGTTAAACTACATATAAACTCTGTTTTTGGTTAAACTACATCTAAACTCTGTTTTTGGTTCAACTACATATAAACTCTGTTTTTGGTTAAACTACATATAAACTCTGTTTTTGGTTAAACTACATCTAAACTCTGTTTTTGGTTCAACTACATATAAACTCTGTTTTTGGTTAAACTACATATAAACTCTTGCTGACCTCTGCGTGTTTTCACAGCGACTGCTCAGCTTGTAATCAGATTAACCTTTTTTGGACAAAGGTGAAATGTGACGATCTTAATCCTAAAACTTTGGAAAAACCCTTGCAGCTAAATCTTTGGATTAAGTGGTTTATGAGGGTTTATAAAGAGGATGAAATCTCCTGAGTGTTAGAAAGCTCAGGTTCATGATGGGGAAACACTTCCACCTGTATGAGAACGTTTCTAATGTGAGTCCCTTCGATGGGCCCCAGTATTACCTGGCACCTCAATGGGCTTTTCACCTGCAAACGATCTTCATGGGCTCCGTCCTGTTCGCTGGCACTCCTTTAAACTTTATTGTTCTTCTTGTGACACTCAAGTACAAGAAGCTCAGAGTCCCTCTCAATTACATCCTCGTCAACATCTGCTTCGCAGGATTAATCTTTGTGGTCTTCTCAGTGAGCCAGGTGTTTGTCTCCACCATGAGGGGTTACTTCTTCCTGGGTCCCACACTGTGTGCACTGGAATCTGCCATGGGCTCGATAGCAGGTAAATCAAATCAGACGTTTTATGTTTTATTTTATTCCCTGTCAGCAGCAGGTAAACGGAGGTTCTCTTAAGTCTGTTAACCTAATGTTTCTGTCTTGAATGAACTCCTCTTCAGGTCTGGTCACATCGTGGTCTTTGGCCGTTCTCTCTTTGGAAAGATACCTGGTCATTTGTAAACCATTCGGAGCCTTTAGGTTTGGCAGTAATCACGCCGCAGGTGCTGTCGCCTTCACCTGGTTCATGGGGATCAGCTGTGCCATACCACCTTTCTTTGGATGGAGCAGGTACAACTCTGAGTGAGGTTTCATCTCACAGTGATGTTTAACATGAAGCACCTGAACGGGTCGTGTGTGTGTGTGTGTGTGTTCAGGTACATCCCTGAAGGTCTGGGTTGCTCGTGTGGTCCTGATTGGTACACGCACAACGAGGAGTTTCACTGCAGCAGCTACACAAACTTCTTGATGGTGACGTGCTTCATCCTTCCGCTCACCATCATCATCTTCTCCTACACCCAGTTACTGAGTTCCCTGAGAGCGGTGAGTTCAATCAATCAGTCAATCAATATTTATAGTCAAACATTATCGTCTCTAGATAGAACATTTAACATTTTAGTAAAACACAGTTGTTGATGCACACTTATTTATTATCTATTGATAAAGGTGATTGTAGGAGTAATATAGAATTTGAGTATTGATTGTACGTATAGATTATAAGAGCTTCAACTGATTTAGGTTTACCATGTAAATAGAATGTCTTCAGTCTATGTCGGTGAAATAAGTTTAACATTATTTATATATAAATGTGTGTGTATTTGTAAGTATATGCATGTGTACATAAGTGTCAATATTCTTAAGTTCTGATGATTGTAGTATATGTTCCCCCCCCTTCGAAAACGAGATGATGGGTCTCAAGGGGGTTAAACTAACAAACCAACTTTTGCCACAACATGGCTTTTTGTCGTGTTTAGGTTGCGGCTCAGCAGACGGAGTCAGTCTCGACTCAGAAGGCCGAGAAGGAAGTATCGAGGATGATTATCGTGATGGTCGGTTCCTTCGTCACTTGTTACGGTCCATATGCTCTCGCTGCTCTTTACTTCGCTCACTCTTCAGACACAAACAAAGACTATCGACTCGTCACCATCCCGGCATTTTTCTCCAAGAGCTCTTGTGTCTACAACCCGTTAATCTACGTCTTCATGAACAAACAGGTGAGTCAAACGTTAAATTTCACCTTAACACACAGGTCAAGGCTTCATGTAAAAAGAAAAGTAGGCAGACAGGTAAAAAACAAAGGTGAGGAATATCAAAATTAACATGACTTATTCATCATTCATTCTTCTCCAATGAGGACAACTTTTAATGTCCTTTATATTTTAAATGTCTGAAATGTATGTTATGTTTTTGTTGTTTCTTTTCTCCTTCTCTTTTTTTATTAAGTAACTGATCTTTGTTTTTCTTAATTCATCAGTTTAAAGCCTGTATCATGGAAACAGTGTTTGGAAAGAAAATGGACGAATCATCTGAAGTTTCTTCAAAAACTGAGGCATCTTCAGTTTCCACAGTTAATTAATGTTTGAACAAATTAGAAGTGATGCCGGATGAAAAAGATTTATAAGCTACATTTTTGTCAAATACAAGCAAACTGTTCATTTAACTGTAGAATTTTTTTAGATAAAATAAAAAATAAAATGTTATATAACTAGTTCAATTGTCGTGTGTTCTTTTGGTGCATTTTGGGTGCAGCCGATCTTTAGCTAGGAAGGAGATGGATGAAAGGGGGGCTACAAGACAAAAAGAATCACCCACACTGGTTATAGGGGAACTGAGCCTGTTAGGGTTCGGTACCTCCCCACACCATCCGGTGACTCTCTGGTTAGATAGAAGCCAAAGCTCTCCACTCTCAAATATCCCCTTTAAGTCAGATTGGGTCTGTTAAAATGTATTTCTTAGTTTTTGATAAATATATTTAAAAGTAAGTGTAAAGTAAGATTTATTTGTTACTTGATAGATACTTTTAAGGTTTGTAATATTATAGGACACATCATCAGTAGTGGACCCCAGGATCATTGAGTGTTTTGGCCATTATCACTAAACACCCTCACCTGAGGAAGGCCCCGCCAGGGTTGATCAAGCCCCAGGGTGTGTCCAAATAAGTTTTGGCATATAATCTACTTTAAAGATTCTTATTAGGGTTAGGGTTAAGGATTAACTGGTTAGGGTTGGGAGTAAGGTAAAGGTTATGGTTATGGTTAAGATTAGGGCTATTGCTTTGTTTTTGAGTCTCAGCCATAGTGGAGAACTTCCTACGTGTGCTAGTAGGGGTTATATTTGTTTGAAAAACTCATATAGATCCGTAATCAATCAATCAATTAATTAATTAATTAAATAATAAATAAAAATCTTAAATTAGGGAAGTCCCTCGGGATGGTATTTTTCTTATCGTTTTTTAGATTTGTTTTGCAGATAAGAGGAGAGTAATTTAACAAAACCTGTTTTATAAAACAATCCCATCATCCTTTAGGAGTAATGGACCAATCAGTAGACACGGTCTCTTTATTAAGTTAAAAACCTTTGTAATGTCTATAAAAATTACTTATTATGACAAGAATTTACTCAAAATATTAAAGAAAATTAGGTAGGGTCCATCCATACTGAATAATTAATTTATTGTTTAATTATTCCCCTGTAATTATCCGTTTAGTAAATTTTGCTGTTAAAAATTATAACAAATATGGGGTTAGGGTTAACCCTAACCCGGACCCTAGTAATAATTTTAAAATGTATTATTTTTATTATTTCCTCTTGGATGTATTTTTAAGGGTTGACCTCAGGTAAGTGATAAGATCTGGATTCAGGTTTGAAGGCAGAACTCAGATCTGGGTTTGTTCGGCCTCCTGCTGTGAATAAAATCTGCTGATTCTAATCATGGCTCCTGGTTTTTCTTGTGGTTTAGAAGTTTTGTTGTCAGGCTGTGTTTTGGATTCAGATTCCGGGTCCTTGCAGTTGGTCGGGTCTGGTTGACTCTTTCCAAGGGACCTGTGCTTTGTTCCATCAGTCAGGTTGATTCTTTGTCCTGGTTTTGTTGGTTTCAGGCACAAAAACACAAGAGAGAAATCGTTTTGGTAGGGGTATGTGAACCGTCTCTTAGAGACAGCCCGTCCGTTCGATGGCTCTGGCTGGTTAGGATTTGTTGATGTATCTCGATGACCCCCTGCTTCATCCGTCAACTGGGCAGTTGAAATGTGGATCCAAAGGCAATGCACTGGCCCACGCACGCATCAAAGCTCTCCACTCTCACATATCCCCTTTAAGTCAGATTGGTTTTGTTCAAATTTATTTATTAGTTTTTGATAAGTTTACTTAAAAGTAAGTGTAAAGTAAGATTTATTTGTAGCTTGATTAGATACTTTTAAGGTTTTTAATATTATAAGACACGTTTTGGGTGTGCTGTGTTGTTTTGTGTGGGTTGTTGTGTTGCTGACGTGCTGCTGCTGTTCCACAGATCACCTGAAGGGGGGGGCAGCAGCTGTTGGAGGAGATGTTGGTGCAGCAGAGTCTCTCTAGTGTCCCTGCTGGAGGAGCAGAGAATGCAGCAGGCACAGGAACAACAGGACCAAAACCTGAACCTGGTACTGGGACTCAGCTGAACCTGGATCTGGTCTCAACATATCCAGGATCTCTTTGTCCAGTTGAACTTAACCTGACATCACAGTCAGGCTCAGTGGTCACATGACGCTGGTTTAAACTCGTGAAGTTAACTCATTAAGTTCTGAGAGTGTGCACATGAAAGGGGCAGGGTTTACTGTGTATGACCAATCACACACATGGACAGTTTGACTGACAGCAGAGCCGAGGATCAAACTGTTGTATATTAAAAATCTGAGAACAAACATCCAGAATAAAACAAACAGTTATGTTGTTATGTAATTCAGGAAGAACAGCTGGTAAAACATCTGGGATTGTGTCAGGGTGGAAGTTACAGCGCCCCCAGGTGACATTTGGTAAAAGTATATTAAGTAACCACAATATAATAACGTGTGTGAACGAGATCTGACTGATTCTAGTTCTGTGTTCTCCTCACTACTGGTAGCATGATGCGCTACCTGCAGCTCCATCAGGTTGCACAGGCAGTCCAGCTCCTCCAGGAGGACACATCCATACGTGTGGTCACACTGTGCATGTAACATCAGGTACGATGAAGTGTTTCGGCTGTGGTGATGAGGCACATCTGATTCGCTCGTGCCTGGAAAGAGCCGGTCGGCTGCCTCTGGAGCGGGCCCCCCCCTCTTCCAGTTGAAGAGTTTTTTCTCTTTCAGCCATCAGAGCTGCTCGTTGTTGAACTGTTTGTTTCTCTATAATCTTTAAGGTCTTTAACTTCTATGTAAAGAGCCTTGAAATAATATGTTGTGATTTGGCAGTATACAAATAAAATTGAACATATAAATACGTACGTATAATTACATATGTATATTTACACAAATGTCATGTTTTCATTCTGAGATTCGTTTTTTCACATCAGTTGCTCATGTGGTTAAACTTGACTTCTGAACGTTGATAGAAAGAGGAAGAAGAAGAAGAAGAAGAAGAAGAAGAAGAAGAGGAAGAAAAGGAAGAAGAGGAAGAAGAGGAAGAAGAGGAAGAAGAACCTGCTGAAATACTGACTTCAGTTAAGAAACCCAAGACAAAAACAACTGAGGTCACAACAGACAGATTTTATTTCTTTAGAAAATCAGAAAAACAAATCATCGATTATATCTGAGAGAAAAACAGTGATTGGTGAGAAGAAGAGCTCTGATTGGTTATTGTGTAATGATGCTGCTTCCTGATTGTTTTTTACAGACTGGTAGATTTCAGGCTGTCAACATTCAGGTCTTTGGCGACGAGTCCAGAAGTGACCGAGTGCATCTCCGCTCGATGAGCAAGAAACACTCGGACGGCTTCATCGCTGAACTTCTCAAAGTTAAAAACTTCTCTGAAAGTTAAACATGTTGATTTAATTAATTATAATTAATGATGAATAATTTGATCAATCTGTCTCGTGAGAATATCTTCAAACTGAATCATACCTGAACAACGGTCTCGTGAACTTCATTCTTCCCTGTTCTGTCGCCATCTTCAGCGCCAAGGGAACCGCCTCCTCCCACTTAGACCGAACACACAACCTCAGCCACCTGCGGAGACACGGCAGCCAATCAGGACGAGCGACGGTTTGAAGTGACTCAGCTGTTTTCTGGTCTCGAGTTCTCACCTGAAGCGAATCTCTGCGTTCAAAACGACGTTCAGATCGTAAACCTCCTGCATCTTCTTCAGGTGAGTCAGAGGAAGAGGATCCTGCAGAGACACACAGGTGGACTGAGTTGGACTGAAGTTCATTAAAGAGAAGTGAGGTGGATTAAAGTGCAGTGAAGTGGACTGAGGTGGACTAAAGTGCAGTGAAGTGGACTGAAATAGATTTACCTCCTGAAGCAGGAGAGACAGGAACTCGATCAGCTGATGTGACGACATTGACTTCAGGTCGTTCTCTGTGAAGCTGTTCAGATCTATGGCCTATAGGGGGACACAAGACACGTAAGCATTTAAAAACTCTTCCTAAAGAAAACTAGTCCTCATCAAGTCCAGGTCTCACCTTGATCCACCTCTGACTCAGAGCAATGCAGGAGTCAGCCAGTGTGGTGTCGTACCTGAAACACAGCGATCAATGAACTGATCAATAATCTGATCAGGTTTAATGAGACCTGATGATGGACTGACAGGATCAACTTACTGAGGTTTGACAGGAGGCATCCCTGGAGTGAACATCCAGGCGTTCCAGTCCACCTGGTTCAGGACGTCAACCTGAGACCAAGAACAAAGAACGTCTCTAAAACTGCTGCAGAACGCTCGGTTGTAACCATCGTTCTCGAGGTGAAGAGACTATCGCTCCACTCGGTTACATGTTCCATATGTACGAGGTGCTGTCAAGGTTCCTGGATATTTCTTTAAGATACACCGACTTGCCCGGCCACGCCCTACAATTTACATACATACACATATACACATATACACATATACACACACACACACACACACACACACACACACACACACACACACACACACACACACACACACACACACACACACACACACACACACACACACACACACACACACACGTGTGCTGGAATGGAACCAGCTGATAGTTTGATCGACACTTCTCCGAGCGGCCTAAGAGAACTCAGAGAGTTCTCTATCGTATTAAGACTATGGGTTAAACTGAAATTTGAAATAAAAAAAAAAAGTCAAACCGCCATCTCACTCTATGCTGAGACAAGCTAGCGGGAGCAGCAACGATGGCGAGCTAGATGTGGTTTTTACCCACAAACTAAAGAAAACATGGCAGAAAAGCGAAAGAAAACATACTATTTTCATAATGATTGGGAGGAAGAGTTCTTTTTTACGACAGTGAAAGAAAAATGTGTGTGTCTCATTTGCGGGGCAACTGTTGCGACGGCAAAGCGGCACAATGTGGAGCAGTGGCCGCCAACCCGTCGATCGTGATCTACCGGTCGATCTGCCAGTCTTCACTGTCGATCCCCGAACTAACCCTAACCCATACTGTGTAGTACTGGTATTTATTTTAGTAGAAGGGACTTCTTTCATACAAGGCAATAATCATATTTGTGGCCATATTCAAATCAAAGCCTATATGTAAAACATTGTGCTGCAGTAGCAGCTCCTCTGCAGAACATGATGTGGAACTGAGAAGCTACATATTTTGCATTGTAAATATAAATTGATATTAATTTGAATATTGTCATTGAATAGAAAAAGTTGCACAACTGCCTCTGTGTATATTTATTTCTTGTACATTCAACCTTTAACAGAAATTGCAAAAAATAATAAATATGACCCTCCTAAGTGGGTTTTTTGGAAGATATCAGGGTGGTAGCTCTCGGCTTACGTTTGGAATTAAAAAGTGCTCTTGGACTCGAAAAGGTTGGTGATCACTGTTCTACCTTCTAGCTGCTAGCTTCTAGCTTCTACCTGCTAGCTTCTACCTGCTAGCTTCTAGCTTCTACCTGCTAGCTGATCAAGGGAGACTAAACAAACCATGAAAAATAAGTATGGCCTGTTGTTTATTTAAATGATCCTCATTAGCTGATGCAATAGCTATCAGCTAATCTTCCTGTGGTCCAAACCTCACATACAGTACCTAATAGTACATAACATTACATAACAAACATTAATTACATTTATATACATACATTTATATCAAACCATCCATGGGTCCCCAGAGCCGACCAGACTGCCCTGCCACAAGCTAACAGGGGAGGCTGGCTGGCCAGGATTCGTGCCCTATTGAAAGGATAGGGGTGTGGCACTTTAGAGACCTGGGGCCTCACTAATAAACGTTGCGTACGTATCTTTCAGGGCCCATTTTTAGCGTATGCTACTTCTCATGCAAACCTTGGGATCTATAAAAAACTAAATTGAGGGGAGAATGTGTGCACTTCTACACAATCTCTAACCCATGTTTACAAACACCTGGCTGGGACCAGGTATGAATGTGGAACTGTACTTCCTTGTTTACTACTAGCTATACCGGGGATCTGGCCAGAAAGAGGGTCAACTAGCTTCGCTGTCGATAATGTCCAATTCTGCCCTCATGTTGGTCGTCATACTACACTATGACATTTTTATCACATGTTGGACAACTTACTAAGAACTGAAGAAATTTAGGTTCTCTGAAAACTCCACATGGAGACTTTGGAAGTCGTCTCTGTGTGTTCACCTGAGCTGCTCGTTCTCACCTTATCTTTAAAGTATCTGAACAGGTAGTTCTTCCACTCGTCTGTCGTCACACTGCTGTAGGCGAACAGCTGAATGTACGACTTCACAAAGCCCATGAACACCTCTGGAAGAAAAATTTGACAGGGTAAGAAACATGTTAATCACATAAATGATTGAAGAGTGTGTGATGTAGACGTGTTACCTGGACCTCCCATCAGCTCCTCCAGGTAATACAGCAGAGCGAAGCCTTTCTCATAAGGAACAGAGGAGAAGGCATCGTCAGGGTCGACGTCCTGGAGACTGGGAACCAGGTTAGTGAGAGGGTTGTTGACCCCAAACGTGTTCACCTGAGGAACAACACGTTCAGGTGAAAAGATGTAACTTTATGAGTGCAGGTTTAAAATGGACGACAGAGTTCATGGTCTCACAGAGTCCTGCAGGTCCTTCCAGCCGCCCATCGCCTTAAACTGTCGGAACTGTTCCCCCTTCATACGCCTGCCAATCATCCTCTCCAGGTACACCGTGTGACCCTCGTTCAACCTGGGCACACGACAAGAGCATCATCATCACCGTGTTTGTGCGTTTTCCTAGGATGTCAAGTCGAGCTCATGTAGCATATTTGTTTACCAGAAGTGTTCCCAGGTCTTGTTGGTCACCAGGTTCCCGGTCCAGCTGTGTGAGATCTCATGAGCGATCACCTGACGTGAAGAACAACATGTGATGAATACATTAACATTCACACACTAACATTCACACACATGAAGCTGAATATGTGAACAGTGTCAGGTTTTACTCACGTTGGACAGAGATTTATCTCCAGCCTGTAAAGAGACAATTATGTTATCAGAGGTTCCATGATGCAATTACACGGGTCATGTGACGTGTCTATGTGTGTGCATGTACCAGCAGTGTCGGAGTGGCAAAGGTCAGACACGGGTTCTCCATTCCTCCGTACGGGAAAGATGGCGGAAGAACCAGGATGTCATACTGACCCCAAACATACGGTCCTGCCAAGTCCTCCGCAGTAACCAACATGGTCTCTGTCTGATGGGCACAGGAACATGAATAAGTCAATCACACAGGAACACATATACGTTATCATTAACCAGGAACATGTATACTTTGTGTACTAACCTCAGAAAACTCAGACGCTGCCTTATCAACAAACTCTTTCTCTGACCACACTCTAGACCTTGGACCAATCACTCTGTTGACCAATCAGAACAAAGATACTCTTTAACCTGCTCAGGGTTACATGAGGACATCATTGAACAGGCGAGCGAGAAATTACCTGCTCTCTAGATCTCCAACCACGATCGCTATCAGGTAGGACGGCATGGCCACCTGAGGACAGATGTTATAATATTAACAACTTTAACGTTAATACTGCTTTTAATGTCAGTCGGTAAAAAAGACACTTCAGGTTGTAGAAGAGAAACTGACCGGCTGTCTGAACCTGTAGATGATACGATTGTTGTCTTGAGGATCGACTTCCTGTCCGTCTCTCAATGCACTCATCACAGCAACCAGGTCCTTAGGTACAGACACCTGACGAGGACAGAGACAGACCTGAGAAATGGGTACAAACACCTGACGTGGACAGAGACACACCTGTGTTGGGAGACACTGGTTGGACAGGTGTATGTTACCTGAGCGTAGTAGGTGTGTTTGACCGACGGACTGTCCTGACATGGGACTATACTCCTGCAGTGATGAGCCTGTGAGACAAGACAGAGGGCAACAGATGCTCATGAGGAAGAATCAGGTCCCAAATAAAAAATAACAATTGTATTTAAAATAAAAAGGTTTAAGTGAAAAACAATTATAACAATTTAATGTGAATTCAATGATGGTTAAAGATCCGACTGTGAACCAGGACAATGAACGCATCACAGCAGAGACTTGGTACAAAAGGACAAGGGTAAGAAAAGAGGAAGAAGAAGAAAAGAAGAAGAAGAAAGAAAGAGGAAGGACGTGTGGTCATCGTCTTCATCAGTTACACGAACCCTGAGATGAAGAAACTCACAAATATACGTCTGTGTGAACATCTGTTTAAACATCTGTCAGCTGACGTTATGTGACCAATTGGAAGCGAGCATTCACCTGACACTGACTGAACAGGTACGGGTGTTTTTTCCCAGCAGTCTGTGCGGGTGTGAGCCACTGCAGAGCCATCGCAGACGGAGACGTCTCATAGGTCACTTCCACGATCACATGCTGCCCTCTGATTGGTCCACAACAAAAACACAACACAGTCACAACATGTTACACAGACAGAGAAGAAGAAGCGGGTCGACAGGTGAAGTCACCTTGAGAGGTCAAAGGGCAGAGTGATGTCCAGCGGCGCACCCTTGAAGCTGTGTTTGGGGCCCAGACTGAAGACAGCTGCTTGTCCATTGGCCGACACAGACACGATCTTCAGGTCTCTGGTGTCTAAAGTCTGCGACAGACAAAAGGTACGATTACTAATGTGAATCGGCTGAGACGCACCTGTACTGACTCACCTGTACTCACCTGTACTGACCTGTGCTGCCCTGTACTCACCTGTACTGACCTGTACTGACTCACCTCTACTCACCTGTACTGACTCACCTGTACTGACCTGTACTGACCTGTACTGGCCTGTACTCACCTGTACTCACCTGTACTGACCTGTACTGGCCTGTACTAACCTGTACTAACCTGTACTCACCTGTACTACCCTGTACTCACCTGTACTCACCTGTACTGCCCTGTACTCACCTGTACTGACCTGTACTGAACTGTACTGTCCTGTACTCACCTGTACTAACCTGTACTCACCTGTACTCACCTGTACTGACTCATCACATCTCCGCTCAAAGTTCGTCTTCACACAAACACGATAACGAGTCTAAAGTCTCATCTGCCTCAAACTAAACTTCAGAAACATCTTGATGGAAGATTTTCTTGCCCAAAAATATTTGAATATCAATGAAATATTCACTAATAAACTATATTCTGTGAGAAAATCTCAGACTCGTACTTCGACACAATTAACTCTAAAAGATCAATTCTGGAATAATTTATTAACACAGATTGTTAAGGTATTGAATTTAATAAAATTTATTTTACTCTGATCTCAAGTAAAAACTCTTGATCAAAGTCCACGACCACACAGATGCACTTAAGTCTGAATATCAGATCAATAATCAATAACTTTGTTCAGATTAATCATTTTTATGCCTAATCAGACTAATAAATCATCACCAAACGTCATGCAACAGAGAATCTGAAGTTTCCTGAACTCTGTTTAAATGTGTAGAAAAGTTACTGATCAATCAATAATCCATCAATAATCACCTTCAAGACGATGAACTGAGTCATTTGATTTGAATACGTTTCTTGTTCACACATCACAAAACTGAACGATTCCACTTATAGTGATTTAAACTGGATTTAAATGATTGAATTCATGTAAAACTTCACATTTAATATCTAGAAACATCAGATTTCATTCGGAATTTTATCTTTAAATTATGTTTCTTAAGGTCAACATTCACTGTGTTACATATATGTGTGTATATGTAATAGTGTTTAAACATAGTAACTAAATGTAACAGTTGTTTTCCTATATAAATAATAAATCATAAATAATGTAAAGTAAAACTGAAGCTCAGCCCGTTCAGAGTGAATGGAGCGTTAGCATCATGCTAACAGGCAGAGCCCCGGGGGCACCGGGGGCACCGGGAGCACCGGGAGCACCGGGAGCCCCGGGCTCCGGGAACGTACCAGCACGGACAGTCGGTCCTGCAGCGCCTCCACGGTGAGCGACACCTGAGCTCTGATCACGTGGCTGTCGAAGTCCACGTGGAAGGTGACGTTCAGGTGTCTGGTGACGCACCGGGACGAGCACGAGAAGGAGGACGGATCTGAAGACATGTCGCTGGTTCGTCTGTGGAGACACTGAAGACACTGAGGACTGCACCGGGACATATACCGGAATATACAGCCACGTCCGGTACCGGCCTGTTCACAATAAAGGTAACCACATCACAGGCACAGCAGAATACATGCTTTTATTTTGAAACCCCGCAGATAAAGCATTAAATGTAATGTGATGTTTTTTAAGCTTATGAACTGTTATTGAATCATTTTTTTATTTCAAATAAAAAATAAGCTGAAATAAAATGATAAAAACATAAGTGAAGAAATCACAAAACATAACCTTTACTCCAGTTTTTTCCCATCGTAGGTTACTTTACTTATAGTGTTGAAATAAAATCGCACTTAAACATTTTCTTTGTTAAAATGCAAGTTTCCTGATTAATCATTTTAATAAAATAGTTTTCACACTATCAATTATTAACTTTCTTTATTGTAAAAACATCTGATAAAAACAATATTGTAACTTTATTTTATTATAACTTTAATGTTACTTTATAACTAATCATAAAACCTCATTAAACTTAATATATTTTACGTCATTAGACTTCAACACAAATATCAGCTTCATTCCATTCAAACCTTAAAAAACCTAAAACATACTTTTGTCTTAATAAAGATTTTTTACAAATTGTTACAAAGAAAAAATTATTGTTAAAACTGATTTTTGATAAATGATAAAAATTATTCAATGACATTTTCTTAATTATTAAGATAAAAACAAATCTGGTAACAAGTGAAGAAAAAAAAAACTTTATTGCATCATCTCCATTTCTTCTTCACATTAATTAGGAATGATGAGGCGTTCAGGGTCGGCTCTGTGGAATGAGTCATCACACGACAGGTCACCGTCACCTGCTGGTAGCCCCGCCCACAGAGGTAACTGTCACCTGTCGTTAGCCCCGCCCCTCCCATTCAGTCACATGATTGAGTTAAAACATGCGGATTAAAAGAAAGACAGATCGAACAAACATCTGCAGGAAGAACAGAAGAGTAGAGCATGATGGGAAATGAAGGTGAGCTCAGAGTCCATGACATCACTTCCTCTTACAGACGACACATTTATAATTTAAAAAACAAAAACAGTCTGTGAAACGCTCGTCCTCCGTTTGTACATGTCACTTCCTGTTTCCCGTTAGGTGGTTTAGCGTTTTGACAGCTCATTGGACAACCAGTCCAGACCCTCGTACAGACCCGTCCCTTGCGTGGCGCAGGTCGCCTGAATGTGCCACTGACGAGACAACAGACCAAACAGCTGTTAGATACACCTCATATTAATACCAGGCTCTTATTGTGAAAGGAAGGAAATATTAATATTTTTTAAAAATCGGTTACATCATTTAAACTTCTTTAAGATAAAAAAATATATATTTTTTGTCTTGAATCTTTTTATCAGAATCTTATCTTTTCAACTTTAATTAAAAAACAAGTTGTAATATTTGACAAATGACGTAATTGTGATGTCATCATGTTGACAACCTGTGTCATGAGATCATGACATACTGACAAAAATCAGACGCTGACACATCAAATTAAAATGAAGGGTTAAAATTCACATCTTGAGCATCATCGTCGTAAAACACAATAATAATCCAGCACGTTTTCAACGATCACAAAAAGCCACGGTCAGATTAGGAACAACGTATTGAAGATTGGTTCTTACGGTTCGGCTGCGGAGGTTGTTCAGACCCAGTTTGTCAGTCAGTTCAGTGACACTCATCGCATTTGGAAGATCCTGTTTGTTCGCAAACACCAGAAGAACGGCGTCCTTCAACTCGTCCTCCTGGATCTAAAGAGAGAGAGTCATGTGACTGGTGACGTCATGGATCATGTGACTGATGATCATTTTACATGCAGAGGAAAACGTTAATCTGATGTGATGAATTGATTCCTGATCAACAGATGAGTAAATAATGATCAGACACAGATGAATAATCTGTAGATGTTTTCTCACCATCTTGTTGAGTTCCTCTGCCGACTCTGGTACTCGCTCTCTGTCGTTACTGTCCACCACGAAAATCAGACCCTGCAGAGGTCAGAGGTCACGGTTACACACAATCACGCTGTTCTACGTTCTCATCAGGTTCAGTCTTACAATCAGTGTTAAAACATGTGGTAACTAATGTAATTGTTGTGCACATGACAATAAAGTCTTGAATCTTGAAAACTGTGGCAGGAGGGTTCTGGTTCTTAAACCAAGGTGAACCTGGCGCTGGTTCGGACGTCGTCAGGTCCCTGCAAACTTCTCAAGACATGTTCAAGATCAGGTTCCGGCTCCAGACCGAACCAACTGCCTCGGTGGAAAAGAGGTTAGTTCTGGTTTACATTCAGGTTCAGTACCTGTGTGTTCTGGAAGTAGTGTCTCCACAGAGGTCGGATCTTGTCCTGACCACCGACGTCCCAGACCGTGAAACAGATGTTCTTATACTCGACCGTCTCCACGTTAAAACCTGGAACAGACGCAGCGTTTGATGAGCTTTAGTCTGAGGTTCTGCTTAGTTCGGGTTAGGGTTAGGGGGTTAGTTGGTTCTATGTATAAATTTGTATAACCTAAACTAAAAGCTCATGTTTGTCAATAAACCAGAATAAAAGGATAAAGTACTGAAGGTATGTTAAAACATTTGAAAAAAAAAATGATAAAATGTTTTTTCATCAACAAACTCACATTTTGATCCTGAAGATTCTTAATTTAGAAACAATAAATTACTCTGGCGCCACCTTGTGTTAGCAATGCGTATTTCACAGCATGTGACAGAACTAACCCTAACCCAGGACACAGCGTGATAACGTCATCATCCACGCTATGACGTCATCAGCACTGTTGGCTTTCTGCTGCAAAAACAACTAATGTTTTAAATGTTTTAATTTTCATCCTAGATTTAAAGAATCATATCCACCAGCAGGGGGCGTCGGTTCAGAGGATTAGCACAAGCATCCATGTTGTAGGTGAAGGTGTTGTTGCTATGACAATAATATTTTGACAAAATGCAGACCAACATCACCCATTTGGTTTTTTTTTTACAATTGTTGGTTTGTTATTGATTATTTCGTTTTCATGGTTACCGTGGAGACGAGTCCTACTCCATCTGATTGTTTACATTGAAGACTTGATGTAAACTTCAGTTCTGATCAGTGTTTGTTGTTAACGTGTAACGTGAACGCAGCTCAGCTGGAGAGAGGAGGGAGAACATGTGGCAGGAAAATACAGAAGAGTACAAGGACACCCGATACTAGGGGTGTGCCATATTAGGAAAACATGCGATAACGTTGTTTAATATCGCAATGACTTGCGATGAATAAACAAACTTTGGCTTTGGATGCAGAGACCACAGACGGCTCCTTTTTTTTTTTTTACAGTTTTTAGCGGCTCTGTCAGTAATTTCCTGCTCCTCTGTGTCTCCATCGTTCGCGCTGTGCGCTGACTGCGTCAAACCAAACGGAGCAACGCCAGCTCCTCCAGCTCCACATACATTTACTAAGTTTACAAAGTCGGTTGTTTTTACCCAGACTGAGTTTACACATGTGCCCGATCACACTGTGTGTGTGTGTGTGTGTGTGTGTGTGTGTGTGTGGTGTGTGTGTGTGTGTGTGCGTGCGTGAGACAGAGACAGAGAGAGACAGAGACTGTGTGTGGGCTGCTACTTCCCTCGGGTTCTGGGATCATAAATAAGTTTCATAATTCATTTATATATGAACTGATCACAGATCAATCAATCATCGTCAATCATCTACAGTCCAAAGAAATTACGCAATAACTGATGTGTTTGATCAGCAGCTACAACACTATCAATTAGTCAATAATCAATATTTGGAGCAGTGTGATCGATCAGCTGTTTCTTTCAGAGGATCTAACAGCTGGTTCTGCTGACTTACCGATAGTTGGGATGGTGGTGACGATCTCTCCGAGCTTCAGTTTGTACAGAATCGTAGTTTTTCCAGCTGCGTCTAAACCAACTGAAACAAAACAAACATCACATGTTTAATCACCGCCCCACTCCGTCCTCTGAGGGTGAGTTAATCAAACAGTCCGTTAGCCTCTGGAGCTAACAGTTAGCTTCTGTTTAACCCTGTGGTTCAGCTCAGGCTCTGTCAAGACTTTAGAACCGGAAACCAAATTAAATATGAGAATCACATTTGTCATAAAAACATAAACTAATGGAAGCGGGTTTCCGCCGGATAGCATCAGAGCTAGTTAGCTTAGCCTCTCTCACCCATCAGGATCCTCATCTGCTTCTTCCCGAAGAACCGGGCGAACAGGGACGAGATGGTCAGGCCCATTTTACTGGAGAGTCCCGGGCGAGCGGCGGGCGGAGGGCGGCCGGTCAGTCAGTCCGGGAACAGCTGCTGAGGAGCCGGGGAGCAGCCGGGGAGCAGACCGGGAGCAGGCGGAGAAGAACCGGGGCGCGCGCAGCTCCTCCTCGGTGCCACGTCCAGGCCAACGCGGAAGAAATGACGTCACGGCTTTGAAAAAACTTTATTGATTTACAAATATTGTGGATGTGTTCACGGTCACTGGAAAATGTGTAGATTGAAAAACAGAAGAAAACTTCGATTCAACAACATTCACTCAATCCACTTCCCAGGTTTAATTATTTAAAAAGGTTTTTCATTTTTCACTTAAAGTTCGTTGTTAAACAAATCAATCTCTAAAATCCTTAAAATCAAATCTTTATAATCCCCCACTGAAAACACTAACATAATTAATTTGAATCATATTGAGATTCGTTTGTTTTACTTTATTATTTCTGTAGCGGGTATCAAGATAACATCAGATCAAACAGGTGGGTTTTAAAATCCCTGATGCCAGTGAACGCATCCGTGACTCCCCGCCTCCTCCTGCTCCTTCACATCCGGTTCAGTCCAACATGGCGGCGGCTTGTCTCCGTGTTTTCTTTATTGACAGACGATTCTTTGACTCGTTTTTCTGACGGAACGTTTCTTCAGGTGAGAACCGGAAAGTTCGTGTTGATTTGATGACGAACAGGAAACATTAAATTCATTATTACAATTTAATTAAATCTGAATGTTGATAAAAACATAATCAAACAGTAACTGAAGCTTTTTTATTCACTTTATCAACATCTGAAATCTATCAATCAATATGTCTGCGGCCTCATTATTGGTCGATTTATTTATTGAAGTAAAAGTTCTGTTAATAAGATGTTTCATTTGAAAAACAAAATACTTTTATTATTTACCTTCCTGTCAAGCAACTGATCGATGAATCGATGAATCGATGACTCGCTGGAGCTCTGGTTGTGTAAATGATTAATTATCAACTGATCAGAATCTGAAACTTCAGAGGTTTCTGTTGATTTTCCCCTGAGTTTTGACTTTCAGGCTTCCAACCTGCAGAAACGACCCAGGGAGAAAAACACCAGCTCCACATATTAAATATTGATGTTATATTGATTATTAAAATTGTATTGAAAAGTTAATATTTTATTAAAGCTGCCAAATAAATATATGATTATGAATATCAACAACTGATTCTATGAATGATTTCAGTTTATGTTGTTTTAATGATGATATTATGGGATGGACTGTGCTCTCTTCAGTTTTCACCATGAACCAGTTGTGGTCCTGATGGTGGAACAGGTCTGACTGGTGGCCCGGGAGACGACCATGGAGAAGTTTGGAATGAGTTTCGGGGGCGGTCCTGGCAGGAAGGAGCTGCTGGACACCATCGAGTCCCAGAAGAAGCAGCTGGTCCAGTACCAGAGCCGCTTCAAGGACGTGGTCCAGGCCTACAAGAGTCTGCTGAAGGAGAAGGAGGCTCTAGAGGCAAGTCTGAAGGTCCTGACCATGACCCAGGACCAGGAGCAGAATCAGGACGCCATCATCGTCCGCCCAGACCTTGCTGACGATGGCTGCTCGTTGCACAGCGAGGACAGCATGGACACAGCGGTGTCTTTGGACATGCCCACTGACATCAGAGGTGACCAGTCTGAAGAAGACCAGGGAGACATGGGCGGAAAACTCAACTCAACAGTACGTTTGAATGTTTTGAAAGACTTTCTAAAGAAGCTGCATCCCACTTTATGTTTGAACTTAAGGTGTGAGTAAGGCGGGTGTAAGGTGTGAGTAAATTGGGAGTAAGGCGGGAGTAAGGCGGGTGTAAAGTGTGAGTAAGTTGGGAGTAAGTTGGGAGTAAGGCAGGAGTATGGCGGCTGTAAGCCGGGAGTAATAGGAGTGGTGCAAAACGTGATCAATCAGCTCTTTCACATTTCTTCCTACAGTCGCTGAGAGCAGAGCTTGATACCAGCAATGTAGCAGGAGAGACTCTGCAACAGACCACGCCCCTCCCAAGCGTAGAGGCGGACCGACGAGTGGCCCAGCTGAAGAGCCAACTGAGCACGCTCACCAGCGCTCTCGCCACAGTGACACAGGAGAAGTCTCGGATGGAGGCAAGTTTCCAGGCCGACAAACGTCAGCTGAAGCAGGAGGTGGACGAGCTGCAGGAGCACCTGGTCGTTGTGACAACGCAGCAGGAGGCGGAGCGTCGTGCCCTTCACCAGCAGCTGGCCGAAAGTCGTGCTCGTATCATCACTCAGCAGCACGAGCGGGAGCAGGAGCACGGCGACCACGTCCAGCAGCTGCGAGAGCTGCAGAGGATCCTGCAGCAGGAACGAGACCTTCGACAGGACGCAGAGCTCCACCTACAGGACGCCAACGGTGCCCTTCTCGTGACAACACAGGCCGTAAACCGGGGGGCGGAGTCCGAGGCTCACCTGAACCAGGTGAGGGAGGAAAGAGATGAGCTGAAGAGGAGGCTTCAAGTCGCAGAGGCAGACCAGAAGAAACCAGATCCCAGAGTCGACAAGCTGCAGCAGGAACTGACAGAACTGAAAAAACACTTCCAGAAGCAGATCCATATAGAGACCAGGAAGGTAAGTCTGACCTGAACCAAAACCTGATTCAGACTGACACCAGGAAGGTACCATTCAGATTGGTTTTGGTCTCATCAGATTTTGGTCCTCAGAGTGTCTCAACACTGTCTCTGTATTTTCAGGCTTGCGAGGCTGAGGAGCGTGCTCGTGAGCGTGCTCAGGCTGCAGAGGTCAGGGTCGCAGGTCTGGAGCAGCGAGTCTCTGAGCTTTCTGAGCTGCTCGGCTCCTGTGAAAAGGTGAGGCAGCGTGACCAGCAGGCTGCTCAGAGACTCCGAGACCGGATCCTGCAGCTGGACACTGAGAACAAAACACTGGCCATCGCCGCTTCCAGCAGGTCGACCTCTGACCTCGGTGTGGACGAGTCACAGCTGGACGTCAATGCGCTGAAGGAGAAGCTGGAAAAGGTCAAGAAGTTGCTGCTGTTGGCGGCTCAGAGGAACCCGAACCAGAACATCCTGGACCTGACACAAACTGAGGAAGAGCCGGGCAGCGACAGAGCGTCAATGCTTGTTTACCAGCTGGAGCTGCGGCAGCTGAAGGACGAGTTTGAGCGCTACAAGCTGCGAGCACAGGTGGTGCTGAAGAACAAAAACACCAAAGATGGCTGCCAGGCCAAAGAGCTGGAGGAGGTCCGGGACCAGCTGTCAGAGCTAAAGGAGAAGTACATCAACCTGAGGATACAGAGCGACGAGGCCAAAGCCCAACACTGCCGCGAGCTGGCGGAGCGGCAGCAGGCGGCAGCAGCACTGCAGCAGAGCCACAAACAGGAAGTGGAGCGGGCAGTGGTGGTGCATCGGGATGAGCTGCTGCGACTGGAGGCAGAGTTGCACAAGCAGAGGGAGAGGACCATGGCGCTGCTGGACGAGAAGGACAAGGAGCTTGAGAGGCTGAGGGCTGCTGCTGCCCTCGGCCGCAGCAATGACTCCTTCGAGGTAAACGATGATAGGCAAGAGCCTGAGTCCGAGGGTGAAATCACCGGCCAAGCCTTGCAGCGAGTTGCGCCAGCTGAGCCCACGCTGCTGCTGTATGCTGAACAGCTGGCCAGGAAAGATGTGGAGGTTGGTGGCCTGCGACGGCAAAAACACCGACTGGAGGAGGACATCCACCAGCTGCAGGCCAGGCTCATCGCTAATGGAGAACGACATGACGAGGAGGTGACGGAACTGCGAGGACATGTCGACAAGCTGATCCGAGACCAGGGCAGAGAGGGCGCCAACATGGAGTACCTGAAGAACGTCGTCTACAAGTTCCTGACGCTGCAGGATGCCAGCGGGAGGCATCAGACACTCACCGCCATCTTGACCATCCTGCACTTCAGCCCGCAGGAAAAACACCACGTCCTCAGGCTGCAGGGGGTAACGTGGTGGACCAACAAGAGAAAATAAAACACCTGAAGAAGAAATAATCAATCATCTGCTTGTAATTTTTTTTCTCTGTGACGAAGGGAAAGCTCCCAACAGTTTATACTCAGAATCTTTTTGACCCTCGTTTGATGCCACAGATTTTTCACTTCCTGGATGATTCAAAGTTTGCTTTAAATTCTGCTGTCGAACTGAACATACATGAGTATTAGAACATGTATGATGACATCACTGATACATATCTCTGCTCTTAAAAATCATTGATTTGTATATTTTTGATTCTCTTGGTGAAATTAAAATATTTTTCCTCCTTCACAAATTCTGTTTTATTTTGTTCTTAAACTCAAATGTTTTCTTCAACTGTGATTTTGTTGTAAGGTGTTTTTGTATAGATTTAAATAGCCACCTCCAGCAGGAGCTGTTGTGTCATGTGATCTCGACTGAAGGTCAACACACGTGTATCATGAGATATCAGGTTTTACATTTTCAGTTTTCTGATGTCCGGAGAAATAGAACATGTTGCTGACCTGAGTCATGTGATCAGTGTGAGGTGATTTTTCACGTTCAAATGAAGTCGTCGTCAGAACACACGTGAACTGACATAATTTAGTTTTTCATTAGATTTTTATCGAAACAGGTCTGATAAGTTACATGAACGTTGTAATGACGGAGCAGCAAGAGGTTCAGCCGGTAAGTTTCACAAATAAACTCATGTTTGAAAATAAAAGTATTTTAAATAAACCTATCACATGTTGGACAGTCAACATGTTTACTGTTAAATCTTTCTGAGAATAATGTTTTATTTAGTGCAAAAAGTCTCAATAGCTTAAAAGTTGTCATACCACGAAAAATCTCATAAAATATAAACTTTTTTATCACAACTTTAAAAATGTTCTGATTCATTTTTAATGTGGAAACATCAGAAACACAACCAGAGAACATAAAGAACATTCAGTGTTTCAATGTAGTGTGTCCAGTGTAGTGTGTCCTCAGTGTAGTGTGTCCTCAGAGTAGTGTGTCCTCAGTGTAATGTGTCCTCAGAGTAGTGTCCTCAGTGTAATGTGTCCACAGTGTAGTGTGTCCTCAGTGTAGTTTGTCCACAGTGCAGTGTGTCCTCAGTGTAGTTTGTCCACAGTGTAGTGTGTCCTCAGTGTAGTGTGTCCTCAGTGTAGTGTGTCCTCTGTGTAGTGTGTCCTCTGTGTAGTGTGCGCTGATGTCTAATGCGGTCTCAGGTGGTCTGATGTTTAAACATTTGGTCTCAGGCAGACTTAGTTGGTCTCATGAGGTCTCAGATGGTCTCATGAGGTCTCAGGACTGTGTGCAGGTCTTCAGGAAGTGTCCTGATGATCGAGTTTACAAAAGAGTCCAGTTTTTCTAAAACTCCGTCCTTCAGCTGCAGTTGCTGCCTTTGAGCTTTATTCTGAAAAATACAAACACACTTCTTGTCCATTACCTCAACTTTGACCAAGTCTAAATCAGAAGTCATCTGGTCTCCTGTCGTCTCATGTGGTCTCATGTGGTCTCATGTGGTCTCCTGTGGTTTTGCATTGACCCTGATTTACTCACCAGTTTCTCCCTGAGCTTCAGAATCAGGTCGACGATCTCAACCTCAGATTTGTCTTTGGTCCAACCGATCAGGTCCTGGAGACCAACGCCAGAGTCCAGAAGTTCAACAGCTGACAAACGTGTGATGTCATAAACTAACATGTGATGTCATAACCTAATGTGTGATGTCATAACTCACAGCGTCACAGATGATCTCCAGGTGGAGACTCTCCAGTTTCTGACTCATCTCTTTGTGGCGGTGGCGATACCAACCGTCAAAGTTCGGAGACCTGAAAAACTTCCTGTTGAGTCAAGAAGATGATTTCAGTTTTCACACCCTACCACAGGAACAGGAAGCCGAGCCAGCGACACCTGAGCGACTCACCTGTACAGTCCTGTCCAATCACCTTTGAGCAGCGAGGTCAGCTGAGGTCCGGTGTGATCCAGAGTCGACATGAACTCGTCCTGACTGAACGGTCGAATCAGAGGAGGCGTCTGAAACGTCACGACAAACGTCAGGCGACATCTCCTGACTGATAACATCATCAATTATGATCCACTTCCTGTTTACCTTCCAGGGTGTCACAGATCTCTGCAGAGGCATCAGACTCGCCATGTATCGCTCCTGAAAGACAAAACTCAGGGTTATTGTGATGACAGGAGTAGAGTTCCTGCTCTGTGATTGGATGTTTCGATTTTTCAATCAATCATCACATTTTATTTGTCTCATATTCAATAAATCACAGTTTGTCTCATAGATCTTAACAAGGAGCAACATCCTCTGTTCTTAACCCTCAACAAGTGGTTTTATTGACAAGTATAACTGGCTGTCATCCGCAGAGCAGTGAAAATTGTGTGTCCTGATAATGTTTCCTAGTGGAAGCATATATAATGAGAATAAAATTGGGCCGAGCACAGAGCCCTGTGGAACACCGTGGTTAACTTTGGCGTGCACAGATGACTCATCATTAATTTGCATGAATTTGAATCGATCTGATAAATATGATTTAAACCAGTTTAGGGCGGTTCCTTTAATGCTAATGAACTGTTCTAGTCTCTGTAATAAAATGTGATGGTCAATAGTGTTGAATGCTGCACTGAGATCTAACAGGACGAGGACAGACACAAACATCTGGAGCTACTAGAAGCTCATTAGTGACTTTAACCAAGGCTGTCTCCGTGCTGTGATTGGCTCTAAACCCCGACTGAAAGTTCTTGCTTTGTGGAGCCTTCTTATAAACTTTAACACTATTCTTCCAGTCTAGTTGATTTTCAACACGGTTGCTGGAGCTCCACTTCCTTTCTAGTTTTCTTGACGCTTGTTTTAATTCATGTGTCTTGGAATTATACCAGGGAGCTAATTTACTATGTTTTACACGTTTCTTTTTTAGAGGCGCTATGGAGTCTAATGTTAATCGTAATGAGTTTACAGAGCTATCGACAAGAGGGTCAATCTCAGTGGAAGTTTAAAGATCTCCTCAGTATCGACGGATGATACTGAGTTAAATGTAACTGGAATTATTTCCTTAAATTTAGCTGCAGCACAATCAGACAAACATCTAGAAAAGGAGTTGTTCATGAGTCTAATATTGAAATAAACCTTTTTAAAGATGAAAACAACTTTTATTACTTACTTATTACTTATTTATCTGACAGACATTTATTTCTAAACAGTGAGAAAACTGAAGTGTCCTGTTAACTTTGACCTTCATATTCTAATCAGTTCATCTTTGTGTGTCCAATGATTGGTCAAGCTGACAACAAAACATTGTGACATCACATTTCTCACCAGAGGGATGATGAAGCTCTGAGTGAGTTCTAACAGGTGTCTCCTCAAGATGGCGCTCTGCACCTCTGACGGCCTCTTCCTCTGAATCCCCTGAACACGCAGATGGACACACGTTAAACATTCATGTCAAGTGATGCATGATGTCATGTAACTCATGTTCATTTTACCTTCAACAGTCGTTTAATCAGAATTTTGTCTTTGTGAAGAAATGTCTTGTACGATGTGTAGATCCCTGCACACATAAACACACAAATACTGTGAACACACACACGCACACACAAACACACAAATACTATGAACACACAGGCACACACATCTATGTACAACTATCTTAGTGAGGACACTCAATGACATAATACATTCCCTTAACCTTAACCATCCCAACTTAATGACTAACCCTGATTCTAACCCTAAACATAATTCCAACCCTAAAATCTAGTCTTAACCCTCAAACCCTCAACCCAGGTTAGGGTCAGAAAGTGAGGACCAGACAAAATGTCCTCACTTTGTAGGTTACAGGCTCAAAACGGTCCTCACTAAGACCTCTGTACAAGTCCACTCACACTTGTTACCTGGTTTTGTGTCGAGTATCTTTAACTTAGATAATTTCTTCACCTTCACCTGTTTGGGTAAATCACCTGGAAGAAATCAGATCTTTAACTTTAACAATCAGTTCACATCCTGGATTAACCAACCATTTACTGTAACTGAGCTGTCACCATGGCAACACAGTGATGATAAAAGAAGTGATGATGAAGAGGAAGAAATAAAAGAGGATAAATACCTGTCGTCGTGACGTCTCCCAGTCTGATGATGTGAGGCCACGACTGAAACGTCTTGATGAAGAACGGGTTCGTTACTCCAAGAAGAACGTTAGGTCTGACACACACACACACACACACACACACACACAGTTGAGGTCACAAAGACACACACACGGGTAAGGTCTTAAACACACACACACACACACACACACACAGTTGAGGTCACAAAGACACACACACAGGTAAGGTCTAAAACACACACACACACACACACACACACACAGGTCAGGACACACACACACACAGGTCAGGACACACACACACACAGTTGAGGTCACAAAGACACACACACAGGTAAGGTCTAAAACACACACACAAACACACACACGCACACACACACAAGTCAGGACACACACACACACACACAGTTGAGGTCACAAAGACACACACACAGGTAAGGTCTAAAACACACACACACACGCACACACACACAGGTCAGGACACACACACACACACACACACACACAGTCAGTGACTCACGGCGCCTGCGTCCTCGTCGTGTATTCTCTGAATTCACTGTCATGAATCGTGAAATAAGGTCGAAAGTCGCAGCAGAACTTCAGAGGACTGATGGAGCTGAGGAGACACACACAGTCACCACGGCAACAACACAAACACTGCTCTCTGATTCGCTGCCAGCAGCTTGTTAAACCTCTGATGTCACAAAGATACAAAAGTGATTCTGATTGGACATTCAGATACCTGACGAGAGCCAGCACGGTCTCCGAGGAGACGTTGGGAGATGGCGCCATGACAACCAGCGGTTCTCCGAGTAAGGTGAGCTCCCAGAGCATCTGCAGGTGGATCAGCAGCGACTGGAAGCTCCTGCTCAGAGGTCAGAGGTCACATTAGAGTCACAAGACTAAAACTCGTCAAATGACGAAGAACAAAAAGAATTGAGCTCTGACTTGAAAAGGTCCAGTTCGTGGAGGGTTGGCAGCAGAGTCGGAGCCGGCAGGACGTTCTGAGGAAATACAAATTTGAGTATGAAACTTTATTCAAAACAGAATGAAGGACAAACAGTTTGACCTCTGACCTCTGTCGTCATGTGTCTGACTGGACTTCCTCCTGGTTTGTCTGTTTTTGAAGGAATCCTCACCTGGAAGATCAAACAGTAACAAACTAACATTATGTCACGGTAGCTGATGAGTCACATGACGACCTGAACAAAGTACTCAGCTGGTTTCATGCTGCCACCTGGAGGCCAGTTTCAGTCTCACACTCTGGAGTCAAACACTACAATATCAATGAGCCTCACCTGCTGTTGCCATGGCGAGTAAAGACAACTCTGTGTTTAACCGTTAGTCAAATGTAATGCCACGCCCCCTCGACTAACCTGTAAGGCCACGCCCATCACAGGCAGGTTGAGAGTCAGTCCAGGTGTGGGCGAAGGCCATTGGTCGATCTCATTACAAACTGTGAGGGCGAGTAAAAGAGGTCAGGTGACGTTTCAGCGCTCTGCTCTAAATGGTTACAGGTTATGATGTAATCATGACATCACCTGCTTCGAGACACGGCTCCAGCTTCTCAAAAAACTCAGGTGCGATGATCTGTAGCAGCGAGTGGAACAGGTGAGTGTACGGTAACCTGGACACGAGCACGAGAGACTGTAACACAGATGGTCACGTGATTCAGAGCTGTCAACCAAACTGAACAGATGTGAAGAAGCTTTTATTGTGAAAAGCCTGATCTGGTTTATTGGAACCTTTCGCTTCACCTGGTCACAGACTAGCACCTGGTCACTGGCTAATATCTGGTGAAAGACTGATCCTCACCTTCTGGAAGTATCCTCTCTTCACTGAAACATCCTTCACTTGTCTGAAATAGACGTAACCAAAGAAATGGGACGCTTCTCTCTGAATAAACAAGAGAAATCAATCAATCGATCAGTCAGTCAGTCAGTCAGTCAATCAATCAATCGATCAGTCAGTCAGTCAGTCAGTCAATCAATCAGTCAGTCAGTCAATCAATCAGTCAGTCAGTCAGTCAGTCAGTCAGTCAGTCAATCAGTCACCTGCAGTGTGACAGGAGCATCTTGGTTGTAAACGTCGTCTTTGAACCGTGAAGATATGCGACCCACCGACTGACGCAGCCTGAAGCTGAACTGAGTGTCCCCGAGGCATCCTGGGAAATAAAAGCTCATGTGAACTATGTCTAAAATTATTTACTAACATTACTTATAATAATAACTTATATAGAGAGAAACTAAACACTGAAAAAAACACTTTCAGACATTTTCTCTTCGCCATCTTTAATCTTTAAATGTAGAAATAAACTTGTTTGTGATGCTCTGTTCATATTTACATTTATACGACATGAGGTCGGGCTGTTCGTGTATAGTGACCATCAGTACCCTACTTTTCACAATGCGTTGTATATCATAGGGTATAAAAAAAGATTTCTCAACATTCAGACACCACAACAAAATGGTGATTAGTAAGTGAGTTTTCACCTGAGTACGAGTCGGGGAAGGACAAGTAGCAGATACTGGTTTTCTGACAAGAAATCACAAGAAACAGGATCAATAACATGATGGAGTGATGATCAGAGATGACGAAAGAAAGATACAAAACTTCACCTCCTTCTCAGTGAGTTTCACATCTGGAGGAAACATCAGCTTAAAAAACACAAACAAAACCATGACGTCAGTTTTCTGTTTTACAAAGTGTGGTGACAGTCACACTGCATCACTGATGACATCATCAATGTTCTACTGTTTTAACCACAGACCAAACCTCAGTCAAATTTCTGCTCAGTTAATTTTCATTGAGCTGGAACGTGTCACATGTTACATGTATCTTCATACAGACACGTATGTTACATGTATATTGAATCTTTGTTCCATTAAAATTACATATGTTACATGTATATTCATACAGACACGTATATTACATGTATGTTACATGTATATTCATACAGACACATATGTTACATGTATATTACATCTTTGTTCCATTAAAATTACATGTTACATGTATATTCATACAGACACGTATATTACATGTATGTTACATGTATGCTACTGTTGAATTGAATCTTTGTTTCTTTATTAAATAAAAACTTTGATTCACATTTTAATGTGACGATAATTTGTTATTCATATAAATTTTATAAATGTTCACATAAACAGATGAGATGTGATGAAACAAGTCGAATCATTAGTGTTTTAGTTATTATTAGTTATAATCATATGAATTACATGATGCTAACGATGCTAAGCTAACGATGCTAAGCTAACCTCCACAGCCTGTCCGAGCTCCAGGTCGAAGGTAACGACACACACACATTCCAGCCAACAGGAGAAACGGGACCAGCGGCTCCTCCCGCCGTCATGACGCGGAGAACCGGCTCCGTGAGGCGGGTTCATCTTCCATCAGGACCCGGTCCGAGCTCTGAGCTCCGCGTCAGTCCTCGAGCCACAGTCCCCTGGTGGACAACTCAGGCACTTCAGCTACAACAACACAGAGCCACGTGACCTGCACCGGTCATATGATCCCTGTGCAACGCTGCATGCTGGTACTAACGCAATGCATGCTGGTTATAACGCAATGCACGCTGGTTGTAACGCAATGCATTCTGGTCCTAACGCAATGCATGCTTTTTAGATTTTTTAAAATAAACTTGTACATATTTGTGAAAAAGGACAAAAAGAAAACACGAAGTTCTCTTTTTTAAACACGAGGGATAAATGATATGTATAAAACAGTTTGAATAGCGTTTTGCTTTGATATATATGATATATATATATACATATACATCATTTATATATGATTGTGTGAAGCTATATAACCTCTGTCAGAGTATCTGTCTGTTCTGCTATTTCATGTGTGTATTATTTAATGTTTCTAATGTCTTTGGAGGAGATTTTGAGAATAATATATTTCTCTATATTATTCTCAAAATCTCCTCAAAAGATTTCATTCTTTAAATATGATCATTTCTTTTTATATAAACGCAGTTTTTCTTGAAATAATAACTTAGTTTTTCTGTCACTGCAGCTTCTCTACAATTATAACAAATGTTTTATTTTTTTAATTAAAAAAAAATCTGGTTTCAAACATTGAAACTGATACTTTATAACAAACAACGCGATATCAATTAAATATCAAATTATTAAACTTCCCTAAATCTGTTTTATCTTTACCAATTTTCATTTGTAGTTTTCATCCAAACTCTACCATTTGTTTTTGTATTGTGTTTTTGGGAGCAACGCTGCCCCCCAGTGGACAGAGATGATCATGAATCATTAGCTTTACATTCTTGACTGTGATTTTCTCTCAGAGTGAAAAATCAACACAAAGCATCTGAACCTGAATTTTTGTCTTTAATGTTTGTTAAACTGATTTGAATCCACAGAGTTTAGAACAGGTCATTTGACACAGATCCGCTGTGAGCTCACCTGACTGCTGCTCAACAGGTGAGTCCCCCTCACTGATTTTATATGACAGGAAAACAGCTCCCCCTGCAGGCTCCGTCTACAAAAAGCAGCTTTAACCAGGGTACCTGGATCCCAGCCGGACCTGGGCCCAGGTGCGTGTTGGTGTCCAGAGGAGCAGCAGGAATGTTGTTGTTCATTCATGACAGAACAAGAGCAACTGCTCGCTGTAAATGAGCATCACATGACTCACGGCCCTTTGCTGTGGGATATAAATCTTTGTGGCCGTGTTGTTGTACGAACCAGAGTCTCAGTGATTCTGGTCAGAATCAGTCGTTTTGTCATAAATAAACTTCCACATATTCGTCTCAGATCGAGAAAAACTGAAACTCTAAAAAACACTGAAACATTCCATTTATGGAGCCTGTTTTGACGTGAGAAGACAAACTGCAGGTTTTTGTGTCCGTGTTCGTGTTTTGTGCGAGAGTTTCACCTCAACTCGTTAAGTTAGCACCGTGTGATCCAGTGGGCGTGGCCAAGTCCAAGGCGCTAGGTTGAATCAGAGTCCAAGTGGTTCGTTTCTGGTCCATGAAGGATGTGAGTAGGTTCAGCAGAAAAATCACACATAAAATCTTTTCTTAATATTATTTTCTATTCAACATCAAATTCACTTTCATTTATATGTTTATTTTAATTGTCTTCATTCAGATTCCAAAATATCTTTTTAAAATGTTGAAAAAACAATGTTTTATATGATGGATTTTTTTCTTGTGTTGAGATGAAAGATGTTTTTATGGCACTGTGACGTAAATCACTCTTCGCTCACTCTGAACATGGAACACCTCTTAACTTCTATTATCTTTGTTTTTAACATCTTTTAGCAGCATGCTAACATTGACTGGAACATCACGAGTAGCTAAAGCTTCAAACTGAGTCGAACATGCTGAAGAAGAGCAAAGACTAATAAACCCCCTCAACCAGTTTTAAAGCGATAATAAACAGGAACCATCCAACCAGGAGAGACGGGAACCACACGATCGACTGGATTTCAAAATAATATTCAACCTTTACAAACCTTACTTATAAGTTTTTACCCCAACCTACTAAAATGATGGTAAAGATTTATCTTTTTAATTGTTTATTCTTCTGGTGTGTAGTGAACATAACAGCCTCAAGGGGCACTAATGAGGCAGCTGTTAAATGCTGATCATATTTGTTTACCTGCAATCAGGTAAAAATAAGTTTTGAAGGAATCTCCCATCACTGGTGCACTGATGACACTCAGTTGGTGGTAAGAAAGTTAGTTTGTGTGTTATACATATTACAGCCTCCAGGGGACACTGCTGTAGCTTCAGTTCCTGGCCGTTCCCGTCTCTGCTCCTCTACATGAATCCACCTGATGCCCAACAGACTCAGCGCTCAGCCCAAAGATGGATGCAACAAATCAGCGACGTAAAAACTCCATAAAGCAACGCAATCACGCAATTTTTTTCATTGCCACCTATACATGAACACGTGCACTAGCAGCTACGCCAAGCAACGTCTCCAAAGAGAAACAAAAGACGGCTCAAAATCTACAGCAAGCTCAAATACGTAGGACTACAACCATAGAACAGTAGTTTGGTCTTTTGTCATTAAAATAAAAGATTTAAGTTTACTTTCATATATAGGCAATAGAAAATATGTAACATCTCAATACTCCAATAATAACTCTGACATTAAATTGTGCTCATTTGGATTCTATCTCTTTACATATATTTGTATTCATTTTCATAGATATTTATACATACTTTTCCTGTTTTTTGCCCCTATGTTGTACTTACTTTACTCCACCTCCTGCTGTCGACAGTGCAAAGACCTCATCAATATGCTTTATGAAAAGAGACCTGATTCCCATGGCTGATGGAAGTGTGGAAGGCAATAAGTGGTTAATGAGAAGATGGTATGAGGCTGATGGTTAGCACCACAGAACGTCCAGAGGGATAATCCACTTCAAAACTCCAGAAGCGATGGTCCAGATCCAGAAGTCAAGGAAGGACCATCCACTCCAGAGGGTCAGAAGGGATTTTCCCAATCTTAGAGGGACAATCTGTTCCAGAAGTTCAGAGGGAATGATCCACATGAGAAGGTTAGGATGGACCATCAACTCTAGCTCTTCAGGTAGGACTATCCAATGCAATCAGCTGCAGGAGTTCAAGAAATAATTTCAACTCAACAACTCTAGAAGAAACAATCCGCTGGACGGGACTGTCCAAATCTGAAATCTTGGATGGACAATCTGTTCCAGAAGTTAAAAATGAATAATTCACATGAGAAGATTAGGATGAACCATTAACACAAAGAGTTCAGGAATGAATTTCCACTCTAGAACTCCAGAATGAACAATCCACTCCATAGGATCAGATGGGACAAACCACTGCAGATGGTAAATAGAGATCTTCCACTGTAGGTGATCAGGACAGCCTAAGGTGGTTCAGCTATGCCATCCATCCAGAAGGTACAATGTACTCCAGACCTCCATGAGGGATGATCAGCACCAAAAGGTCAAGAGTGACAACCCCCTCCACAAATTCAGAAAGTATGATCAGGTCTAAGACTCTATATGGGACAATCCAGTCCAGGAAGCACTTCAGTAGGAATGTAATGAGTCAAACTCCTGATGAAACACAGAGTTGAAGAATGACCAACAGACAGACAGACAGAACCCTGTTAAGTACCAGAGGTCTTTCAGTCAGGAAACAGGAGACGTGGATCATGGTCCGGAGTTAATTTAGGTTTAGCTACTGAGACGCAAATCTGCTCAAGAGAGTCAAAAGTGTGGATCATTAGTTTAAAATTTCGAATCCAGTCCATTCACGCTCTGGTGGTTCAAAACAATAACTATTGGGACCAGCAGAGTCCTGATCCAAACCAGTCCACATAGGTCTAAGGGTAACTGGTCACCACCTGCTTCTGGGCCAGGCGACGCAGCTCCTCTCTGATAGCCTTGATAAGCGAGGCAGAGGTGTGGGCGGAGGGCGAGGCGTCCTCTGGTGGATATTCTGGAGTTGGTGAGGTCAGGAGGAGAGGTGGTGCCGATGGGTCACGCAATGAGGAGCTGGGCATCTGGAAAACAGAGGAAGAGGAGAACTCAGGAAACGACAGCACCTGCGGGAAAATTAAGAGATGGTGAAAATGTATTCACAACACTTTGCTGCACTTTGTCAGTCACAGACAGGACATGGAAACAAAATGAGACCAACACAAGACTCAAAGATGTGCATTACTCTCCAATGCAAACGATTTACAAGTGAGTTTGATTTGGACAAAGTCAACTGGGACATTTTCACAAGTATAAACAAGTACTGGTAAGATCTAAAGAGAACTGGTCTAGACTGTCTAAACTTTCTTTAACTGGTCTGGACTCATTACTACACTGATATTTGTTTGTTTGGTCCAGTTTTGTTTGATTTTGAATCTCATCAGACTCACGCTCTCTCTGCTGTCTCCTGGTCTTGATAGTTCCTGGTCTGAATGCTGCTGGGTCCAGCTTGAGCCGGTGGGGCCAGACATGCTGCGACCTACCCCAGGGTAAGCACCGATCTGACTGGACAAACCCACCTGCGTCAGGTGGTGGAGCTGTGCTCCTGGAGGAAAATATTCCGTAGATAAAGTCAACAAATACAACATAAAAGACTGACAGGAAGCGAAATTTAGAGTGAATCTTGGACATGCATCCTCAGATTGACTTTACCTGTGCTGCCCCCAACAGGCCGTGGTCTGGAGGAGGAGGGGGGGTCCTCATATTGCCCCCTGTTGGAGTAAACTGACTCCTGCAGCTGATCTCCAGTGGAAACATACCCTCCTGAGCTCAGGCCCTGCCTGAATAAAACACAGAGTATCAGTACCAGTTCACGTCCAACCTTTAGACCTTGACCTGGTTTTATGTGACACTGACCCCTGCAGGAGGCCCTGGACCGACGTAGGAGACATTCCTAACTCTACGTATCTCTGCAGGAAGAGGAGAAGAACACAATGAAAACTGAACTCTGATTCATGACAAGTTTTGGTCCTCAGCTGCAAGTCGACAAACTCACTGCAGAGAAGGGGCTGTGAGAGGGGGCTGCTGGGTAGGAACCCCACTGTCTGCCCGGGGGACGGACCTGAGGGGAGGGGCTGGGCAGGGCAGGGCTTATCCCGCTCACCCCGGCGCTGCCCTGCGAGGACGGTGAAACCAGAGCAAAGGCGTCATCCAGAAGAGAGTGCATCTGTTGCCGGGCCTCCTCAATGGATGGCTGTGGGGGCATGTAGGGGGGTGGAGCTGGGGCCGGGTCAAACACCTCGTCTGTAGGAGACGGACTGCCATGATCTGGGGGCAGGTCAGGGTCCGACTGTGAGAGAGGAGGCAGAATATTGAGAAAATAAAGATGTTCAGTATGATCAATCATTAATAAAGGTGTTCCACAAGGATCAACTTCAGGCCCCCTGTCATTCACATTTAATACATTATTATTGGATCAGACTAAGTTTGATTCATTAAAATGAGAAATAAAGAGGAACTCAGACTAAATCCCACCTACGAACTTCATG
Source organism: Hippoglossus stenolepis (assembly GCF_022539355.2). Lineage (NCBI taxonomy): Eukaryota > Metazoa > Chordata > Actinopteri > Pleuronectiformes > Pleuronectidae > Hippoglossus > Hippoglossus stenolepis. Next base: position 18,529,939 of record NC_061504.1, on the reverse strand, counting down.
AGGACAACCACATGACCAGAGCTGTGCTGGTGATAGTTAAACACACATTTAAATCTGTCACCAGTTATCGTTCTTTGTCTCACCATGTAGGCCACGTTGTTGAGTCCCGGGTACTTCCTGTAGGTGGCGCTCTGATCGGTAAGAAGGCGATCTCTGTCGGTATCAGGAAGACTTCCAGGTCCTGGTTGAGCACGGCGACCCCGAGGAGAGCGCCTCCCCCTGGATGGACACCACACAATTAGAATATGTGTGATTTTTAATTCTAACTGTAACTTTTGTTCAAATGGTTCCTTTACAACCTTTCAGCATCTGTTTGTGATGTTTGATATATATTATACGTTGTCAAACACGTTAATGTATGTGGAGATCACATGATTTCAGTTAACTGTAGAGTCTCCCCTGACTCAATGTCTCTCAGGTGAACTCTGACCTCTTCCTGGAGTCGGTGGGGGTCGGGGGTGAGGGGGTGTCGGCCTGCAGAATACAATCCATGTGGTCGTGGGCGGAGCTGTAGAGTCGCTGTGCAACCTCGCTCTGCACCGGCCCGTCTCCGAAGGCATCCATTATGTCGTCCATGGAGGGAAAGTCACACTGACCCCGCCTCTTAGCGCGCTGCCGGAGTTTGTTCCTGTGATGTTCGATCTCTGACTTGTGTCTCAGCGCCACCTGCAGGAGCACAGAGGAGGGTGACGTCATGCAGGTGTAAAACATGGTAAACAGGCAAGGTGTCTCACCTCTGTGTTGACCTTCTCCGTAAGCGTTGGGCTTGGATGGGGCGGGGCATGCGCCGGCTGCAGACTCGGTCGAGGCTGCATGGCGATCAGCTGCACCTTGTTGGCCTGTCGCCGCGTGCCGTCAGACGAGCCTCGAGAAAGACGGTCTACGTGGTCAAAGATGGAGGATGAGGACAGAGGCTCGTCTGGACCGCTGCCTGAAGGAACTGCTGGAGGAAGAGAACTTTACATCAAAGCAGATTCTGGATCAAATCAGTGACTGAAGATGATGATGATGACGAAGAAGATGATGATGATGACGAAGAAGATGATGATGATGATGACGAAGAAGATGATGATGATGATGATGATGAAGATGATGATGATGATGATGATGATGATCATGATGATGATGAGGATGATGACGAAGAAGATGATGATCATGATGATGATGATGATCATGATGATGATGATGATCATGATGACGAAGAAGATGATGATGATGATGATGAGGATGAGGTAGAGGATGAGGTAGAGGATGATGATGATGATGACGAAGAAGATGATGATGATGATGATGATGATCATGATGATGATGATGATGATGACGAAGAAGATGATGATGATGATGATGATGATGACGAAGAAGATGATGATGATGATGATGATAGTGATAAAGATGATGATGAAGATGATGATGGTGATGATGATGATGATGAGGATGAGGATGAGGATGAGGATGAGGAAGATGATGGTGATGATGAAGATGATGATGGTTATGATGATGGTGATGATGATGATGAAAATAAAGGAACGTGCCGATCTTGCTTCGTCCTTCAGTGCAGAGACATGAAAAGAAAAAACAGAAGTTAACATCAAATATTTATATAGAAATTAAATGTTGATGATGATGATGATGTCACCGTGTCTCTGACCATTTTTGGGCGTCTTCCTGTGCAGTTTCCCCTCACTGGGCATGGCCACAGGTCGGGTGCTCTCCTCTGCTGACTCTCTGCCACTGGATTGGTCGCTGCCTAACGAGTCCCCGTCTGACGGGCTGAGTCTGACAGAAGAGATGTTACTGTCATATGAGGGTGGTGAGAGTCACGTTATGTTTACGTTATTGTAGCATCACGTTCATCACGTTTACGTTAATGTAGTAGCATCACATTTACCAGTGTTGGTCAATGTAAGTCCTCACAAGTGTGGAAGAAAGAACGTGTCTCACCTTCCCCTGCGGCGGCCCGACCGTCCGGCCTTAGTGGACGATCCTTTAGATTTGGGGGTGTTGAGGTCTCCGCCATCGGGGGGCGTAGCCTCTTTGACAGGGGCGGGCAGTGGCCCGGGCTCCTGGATCACCATGATGTCGTCTTTACTGTGTTGACCCAGGTGGAGTTTGGCGAAGTCAAAGCCTTTGACACTCGGAGCCTGAAGCTGAGAGAGGACACACCTAATTGGTCAGTTAAAATGCACATGCAAACAAAGAGCCGACGACTTCCCTTTGACCTCTGACCTTCTGCCTCTGCTGGATGGTGTTGATGGCGTCCGGTTGGAACTCGAGTTTCTCTGAGCCGCACAGTTTCCAGTAGAGGATGATGATGATGAAAACAGCGAGCAGCACGGGGACAACCACGCCCACGATCAGCAAGATACTGCTGCTCTGAGTCTCCGCTGGAGGGACAGAGACCCTCTCCATTGCTGGAGACAGACAGGTGAGAGAGAGAGACAGGTGAGAGAGAGAGAGACAGGTGAGAGACAGACAGGTGAGGGAGAGACAGGTGAGACTCACGTTGGGCCAGAGGTCTTTGAACTCGGTGTCCGAGGACGATGGCGGCCCTCTGAAGGTCGAGGCGGTTCAAGGTGGCGGCAGTTTTCTCCGCAGGGATTCGCTCACCGTTCTGACCCTCCACAAAATACATGACCTCCAGGGGGCGCTCTGAGCCTGACAGCCTCGCCACACGCACCACCTGAAACAGAACAGGTGAGTCAAAGAATCACAACACCCTGCTGGTTCTAAACGGTACTAAACATCCATTTATTAGATACTTCAAGAACCCTAAGTTTCATGTACATGTATCTAGGGGTGTGCGATATTTGGAAACATGCGATATGCGATAACGTTGTTTAATATCGCAATGACGATATGACTTGCTATGAATAAACATAAACTGTCCCTGGCTTTGGACGCAGAGACCACAGACGGTTCCTCAGCTGGGAGAAGGTGCACATCCGTCCGCAGCGCCAGCACCAGGGAGCCGAGCGCAGCTCCACTAAGTCCACTTCGTGTTAATTTGGGTCTTTCACACGTTTGGAGCGTGAATTATTTTTTTTACAGTCTTTAGCGGCTCTGTCAGTAATTTACTGCTCCTCTGTGTCTCCATCATTCGCGCTGTGCGCTGACTGCGTCAAACCAGGAGAATTTAGTCGGAGGAGCCGCTTCTCTCCGTCAAATCTCTTTTTTCAAATTCTCTGTTTTCTCTATTTTCTTCTTATTCTCTTCTTCCCACAATGATTCACTGACGGAAAAACCTTTCAAGGATCTGAATGTCTTTCATTTATCATCTAGAGCAGCAGGCTCCATCTGATCAGCCAAATAAACTGACATGCAGAGCGTGAATGTGTGGCTCATGGATCATCATTTTCTCGATAACGTGAGCTCGCACATCGTTAAAACAACAATTAAGATATTATCGTAGATGATAAATATCGCACACCCCTACATGTAAGATGTTTATGTAAGATAAAGAAGTGTGTATGTTTGCGGTGTCACCTGCAGACTGTTGTTGCCCACAGCTGTGGCTCTCCTCCGCCTCCTGCTGGACTCCTGCAGTCCCTCCTCCAGCAGCTGAGCCAGACGTCGCTCCAGACGAGCTTTAAAACTTCTCTCCGTCACCTGCTGCTCCTGAACGCCCAGTAGCACTGAAACACACACACACACACACAGTGTCGGCTAATCACTACACAAATACTAAACAACACAGAAGCACAAACACAAAAGGAGGTTACAACAGAGAACAAAGAGCTCAGTTGGGACCTCACCTGTTCGGACCCAGGTGAAGCGCAGGTGATGAGACGTGTTCAGCTCAAGGTAGTGAAACGCTAAGGAAATGACATTTAACACGTTTATGGTATGTTCAAACCTGCAATTAACATGTGCACATAACCACAGACATATATACATAACTGCGACATGTATACACACGTTACATGTGTAAAACTGTTGTTAAAAGTTGTTTAACGAGTCTCATCTACTGAATGTTACATAGGCAGGTAGGTATTCTTGGTAGGTCAATGTTTAACGCAGCTTCGACAAACACAGTGTGTGTTTATAAACGAACTGTAAACGTGTCGTACGTTCTGCGATCTGCAGAGCAGGAAATCCGACGAAGAAGCTGAACTCAACCAGGCTGAGCTTCCTCAGGTGTTCGCTGACCTCTGACCCCAGAAGGTAGCCCCATCCATCACGCACTGCAAATGTGACATCGACGGGAACCGTCTGCTCGACTGAAAGCCGGGACACGCTCATGGTGACGTTCAACAGCTGGACGAGAAAAAAAACAACGAGAGAGAACACATGTAGTTTTAGATCATGTGACAGTGATGAGGCATCATTCACAGCCAGAGCGCACTCAGCAGGCAACTCACCTGTACAGTGACGGTTCCCGCCTCATGTGACCGTCTACGTGTCTCAGTGTACGCCATCATCAGCCCTCTCTCCACACGTTCACTGAAGTTACAGAATCGGACGTCGACGTGGGTGGGGACAAACTGCAGCACAGAGTGGATCTGATACCTGAGGTCAGGTACGGTGTAGAGCGGTGACACGGTGGGAACGGGGCCAAAGGAGCGTGGCGGTTGGCGCAGGGCATTGATGACGGCCATGGCAGTGAAGATCAACGGTCCAGATACGACACGAAAGGCGAAGCTGGACGGCGTTCTCAGGAACTGAGGAGGAAACGGAGAGGAGATGGACAGCTGTCTATCATGTGACATTAGTAAGGTGCAGCAGCTGCAGATCTGCCAGGTGAGAACAGTCAAACCTTTTTGACGATCACATGATCTCTCACCTGTCTCTCACCTTTAAAAGAACCAATGATCTTTGAGATGCTTAGCCATGACACCTGTTGATGATCAGGTGAACAGCTGTGTGACGTGTTCAGGTGTATTTACCTGCAGCTCCACTGAGCGGTTGAACTCTCTCCTCAGAAGATCTCGGACCTGACTGAAACCAGCCGATGACCCTCTGGAGCTGACTGCACCACACAATCACAAAACACGTCAGCTGGTCGTCACACAAACGTAATTAAGTTCATGTCACGTCACCTGAGCCGCTCTTACCTACTCTGACCAAGTACATCTCTGGTTTCGTAACATTGCACAGGTACTGTCTGGTGGGCAGCGGCTGGGCCACCCTCGGTGTGGTGACAGGGGGCGCTCTGGTCAGGCTGATGGCAGTGTTCTGAGTGGTGGTGGTGATGGAGGTGGTGCTCGCCTTGGTGGACTTGGTAGGTGGATCCTTCACCGGCGTCTCTGTGACCACCGGCAGGCGCTCCGGCCTTTCGGGGCGGGTGGGCGGACCCAGCGGGGGAGGGGGAGGCACCCGGCTGGTGGTGTTAGAGGGGGGGCGGGGAGGGTATTGACCCTGAATGCGGTCTGTAGGTTTTGGAGGGAAAGGGGTAGAGGGTGTTTTGGGGGACATCGGCAGAACAGGTGGTTTCTTCTCACCTGTGAGTGTCGGTGAGAGATTAAGGGGGGGGGTTGGCCCCGGCTGAGGACTATTGGGGCCCTGTC
>NC_061504.1:18466935-18519435 GCF_022539355.2 Hippoglossus stenolepis | reverse complement strand
ATATATATATTATATATATTATATTATATATAATCTAATCTAATCTAATATATTATATAATATATATATTATATATATATAATATATATATATATATATATCATCACATTCACTTTTTTCTCTGCAGTGTTCGAGTGACCACTCTGCTGCCACCTGGAGGACGTCACAGTGAAGTGCACAGTCACTGACTGTGATTGAATGAGTGTGAAGTGGTGACGCAGGTGTGACATCACACAGGTGAGATTGATGAAGAGCACGTGAGCTGAGCTCGTGTGGTTTGTCTCGTGCTGCTGTGACGGGATGATGTTGTCTCTGCTCTGTCTTCTGCGTCTGTCCTCACTTCTCTCAGGTTTGTCTCACCTGAGTCTGTGAAGTCTCAACATGTTCACACGTGACGTTGACGTGATGTTTGTGTTTCAGGTGAGGTCAGAGCACCAAACAACAACATGACGGCTGCAGGTACAGTCCGACTCTAATCTGATTCGTCACATTCAGTCAAACTGGAATCTGATTGGTCGAATCTGATTAAGTTATTTTTATTCTTCAGGTGGAAACTGGACTCAGCTCAATGAGACGTTCCCTGAAACTAAGGAAAACGGAACTTTCTCTGGACTCTTTGGATTCAACGGTGCGTTCAAGTGATTGTATTTTCATCCTCTTTATGAATATATAAATATATAAAATGTATAAATTGCAAGTTTGTTCTCTGGTATTATAAGTTGAAATAATATATAATGAAAATATTAATAACATAAGGAGTTTGTATTAAAATGTTGAATTTAGTTGATTAATCATACAGAGAAACGGGAAAAATGTTTTATTCACGTACAAATACTTTATCGTTTTTAAAATTTAAATTGTGAGTTGCTCTCTAATGTTTTACTCTTTTTGATCAAACTCTTTTTTTCTGAACTCATTGATTGGACTTGTTTAATCAAGTAGTTGAACTAACTAGTTAACTAACCTGTTGCTGTGACCCGGTCATCCTCTCAGACATAGCGGGCCACCGCTGCTTCCTGCCAGAGCAGGAGCTGGAGTCCCGGATCATCGGCGGTCAGGAGGCCTGGGCTCACTCGTGGCCGTGGCAGGTGTCTCTGTGTTTTGCGTCCATGCCGGCCTGTGGGGGCGCCATCATTGCTCCGCACTGGATCCTGTCTGCTGCTCACTGCTTTCAGAGGTCATTGTCTCTCTCTCTCTCTCTCTCTCCCTCTTCTCTCTCTCTCTGTCTGTCTCTCTCCTCTCTCTCTCTCTCTCTCCCTCTTCTCTCTCTCTCTGTCTGTCTCTCTGTCTCTCTCTCTCTCTCTCTCTCTCTCTCTCTCTCTCACACACACACACACACGGTTCTGGACGAGTCGTGACGTCATCAGCTGATCAATGAGAATTAATCACACCTGCTGCAGGTACAACACGGCAAGACTCTGGAGCGTGAAGGCGGGTAAACATGACCTGGACAACCCTGAGGAGCCAGGACAACAGGTGTGTGCGTGTGCGTGCGTGCGTGCGCGCGCGCGCATCAGTCAGAACAAAGTTTATATTATGTTATATAATATGTTATTGTGTGTGTGATGTGAACATATAAAACCTGTTGTGTGTGTGTGTGTGCATGATGTCACCTTTCAGTCAGTCGCCGTGGCGCTCATTATCATACACAATCGTTACAACAGTCGGACCAAAGAGAACGATGTGGCTTTGCTGAAGCTGCAGGAACCTCTGGTCTTCACCACGTCCGTCAGACCCATTGACATCTGGACGAGTCCTCTGCCGCTTTTCAGAGGCTGCACCATCACCGGCTGGGGCACCACCCGAGAGAGTGAGTCCTCACACACCTGAGAGCAGGTGACGTCAAGTCCGTCGAGTCTGACGCCTCCTGACATCTCTTGTCTTTGACCAGACGGACCTCGAGTCAACAGACTGCAGGAGGTGAACGTCACTGTGCTGCCCTCTGATGTCTGTAACCAGTACTACAGTGGTAGGATCAGGTCCTCCATGTTCTGTGCTGGAAGGGGCAGAGGAGGAGTGGACGCCTGTCAGGTGAGACCTGAACCTGTCAGAGGCGACGAGACCATCAGAACCTGGACTCTAACCCTAACCCTTAAAACAAGTCAGACATGTGATGAGTCTACACGACAAATCTGTCCGTCCAACATCTTAGTTTCTTCATCTTCGTCGTCCTCTTCTGTAACCTTGTCTCGAACATCTAACGTCTGTAATCTTGTCTCTTAACGTCTGTTACCTCGTCTCGAACGTGTGTAACCTCATCGTCCGTCGCTGTTAGGGCGACTCTGGCGGTCCTCTGTCCTGCTTCACTGGCAGTAAATACGAGTTGGCGGGTCTGATAAGTTGGGGCGTTGGTTGTGGACGAGCGAGACGACCAGGAGTCTACACCAAACTGCAAGAACACACCCAGTGGCTGTACGACAACACGAGTACGTTCACAGACGAGCTGACAACCGGAGTTTCTACCTGAAACGTGTGATGAGTTTGTTGTTTCTCTTTCAGATAAGATGATGCACGATGACGAGCTCGCTGACGGAGGTTCGTTTGAGCTGACACTGTTTTTATCTTGTGATCAGATGGCCTTCATTATTTATCATGTTTGTCCTGATGTCATGTGATCTGGAGACAGACGACAGGTGCGGGAGGCGGCAGAGCTCCAGTTGTGGTCGTTCTCCGGGCCTAGCCAGTCTTTCGACATCGCAGGACGATGACGTGTCTGTGGAGAACGTGACGGAGTCCTGTCCCTTCTTCTGGCCCTGGCAGGTCAGCCTTCAGTCCAACGGACGCCACTACTGCAGCGGCGTGCTGATCCATCGCCGCTGGGTTGTCACTGCCAAACACTGCAATGTCAGGTAAACATCGGCGCCCTTGTGACATCAGGTTCTGTCACCGCTGTTACGGACATTTACTTTTCTCCACAGAGCCAAAGACGACGTGGTGGTTCTAGGAATTCATGACCTCCGGTTCTTATCGTCCCAAAGCGTCTCTGTGGATGAGGTCTTCAACCTGCCGGAGGACGGAAGCTTTCCACCAAAATCTGACCTGTCTCTGCTCCGCCTCAGCGTGTCTGCCAGATTTAGTATAAACACAAACTCAGACTCTCACGTATCCACGTCTGTCCAACGTCTGTCACACCTGAATGTGTCCTCTGTTCTGTCTCAGATTCAAATGTGTCTCCAGTCTGTGTCCCTGATGAGGACGAGGAGCTCAATGACAGCTGGAGTTGCTTCACCACTGGCTGGGGCGTAACCAAGGCAACAGGTGACCGCTGCCCTCTGTAACCTTTCGGACAGAAAAGTCTAAATGGATAAAATATTAAGGAAGAAAAGTCCTGAGAGAATGAGGTGTCTGTGTGTGTGTGTAGGTCACATTGATGCTGTTCGTCTCCACCATGCTGGACTGACTCTGGTGAACGGAACGTCCTGCAGGGGGCGTTGGGGGGAAGGACTCGTCACTGACTCTCACATCTGTGCTGATCCTGCTGGCTCCGCCTCCTGCATGGTAACAAGTTTATATACCGGCCGAACCCCTGATGTCAGTTAACGCAGCGTTCACGTCCGTCGACCGGCCACACGCGTCGGTGTGGGGGTAGGCGGGTGTAGTAACATTGGACTGACACCTGGTGTCTTCCTCCACAGGGCGACTCCGGAGCTCCCCTCTACTGTCAGAAGCGCAGTTCCTACTTCCTGTTTGGCGTGGTCACATGGGGCAGTCGGCGCTGTGACGTAGACAAACCATCCGTCTTCACCGCGGTGTCAGATTTTCATTCTTGGATCACGAAGGTGACGGACGACTCTTGAAAATACAGTTTGACTGGAAACTGTTTATCGTCCAATCATGTTCTTCTTTTAACAAACAAGACAAGAATCTTCTGACCAATCAGCTGTTACTGTGAACGTTCTTGTAATTAAAAGTCATGTCACCGTTGTTTGTTTGTTTTTTATTTGATGAAACTTCTTTTCTCAGTTACATGATTAGATTGTTTTCTACAGTTTACATTACTCAACCAATCAGGAGCACCTGAACTCTTCTTCGGCTGAAACCTGATGACGAAGCTTCATCGCTCGCTGTGATCAGGTGCCGGAAACTCGGAGCGTGAGTATGACGCTGCAGCTTCTCTCAGCCGTCCTGCAGCAGGTCGTACGATCCTCCGTCCACCACCACGTGTTTGTCCTCTGCCTGAAAACAGTCTGAGGTTAACACAGCTGAGACTCGCTGAGACTCATTCTGATTCGCTCACTCATTATTTAGTTCAGTCAAGAAACGTCAGCTTGAAAACCAAATTTTAAACAGATGAAGCAAAACGACTGGAAACAGCTGATTATAAGAGAATGTGTTGAAGCTGTGTTGTTTTGATGATGTGTGTCAAACAGTGACTCACTGTGCCGTCAGACATCTTTGACTCTGGAGCTGCTTCATAAACAGGGTTACAGATGCTGCTGCCTGCAGGGGGCACCGTTTCCTCCTCTTCATCCTCCTTTAAGGGACGAAGACGATTTATCAATGAAACCAGAAAATATCATACACTAATTTAAACATTGTTCTCCACCCACTGGTGGCTGGATACAGTATAGGTCATAAACCCCTCCTCCTCCATGTTAGCATATGGGACCTTGATCAAAGTAAAGAATCAAAGAAGACGTTAAATAAATGTTTGTCAAAGATGTTTCTGTCATTTCAGGTCGTTCTTATCTCACTGATGTGTTTCTGATCAGTTTGGTTTGAATTAGTTATTTGATGATATTAAAACAGGCTGAGACATCATGATTGGTGGATAGTGTGTGTGGGCGGGACCTTGATACCACGATCACTACTGCACAGACTCACTGCAGATGACATCAGCACAAGGTGGCAGCAATCGATTCTGAGACAAACAATCACTGATCACACAGACCTTGAAGTAGTGGAACTGGAATCCTTTGTTGTTGTTTTTGTAGAAGTTGTATCCGATGCACACGCCCGCCGCCACCAGAACCACCAGCAGCGTCACGCCCACTCCCATCCCCGCCTTGTGACCCACATGCATCTGCAGAACCAATCACAGTCATAGTTACTGCTCATGTGGGGTCAGGATGGAGGGATGCTGTGTTGTCATGACAACACTCACCTCTTGGCGAGGGGGGGGGGCTTTCAGTGGACCCTGAAGAACATGTATGATCCCATTTGAGGCCACAACGTCTGAGTTGGTGACAAAGCGATCGTTGATGTAACGAGACGACTGAGGAAAAGAAATGGTTTCAAACAACAACCGCTGTCATGGTCATCAAAATCCAACTCATGACTAATTCTATGTGACACATGTCTGGGGACGGGCAACGTCGCCCCCTTATTGACACAGGATGTAATGACTGACCAGAGCTGAGGGGTCCAGCAGATCGGACACTCCAAGGATCGTCAGACTCCCGACTCTTGTCCTGATTCGACTCCCGTTCTTCAGCTCGCTGAGAGGAAGAGCCCTCCCCTCGGACAGGTGGTACTCAATGTCCCACTGAGACAGAGTCTGCAGGGACACGAGGACAGGTGAGGATTGATGAGGACAGGTACGGACAGGTGAGGATTGATGAGGACGGACAGAATCTTAGTTCTCGTCTCACCTGGTTGTCAGGCAGTCCGTCGTTGTCGGGTACGAACAGCGTGGACTGAACCGTCAAGTTGCTCAGACGCTTCACAAACTGTTTCCCTGACAACGACACCTGTGAGCAGTTCAAGATTTGCTGAAGAAGAAGAAAGACAGGTCACGATGACGTCATCTGATTTAATGTGTCCTGTTAGTCTGGGACTCACCGTGAGGAAGTTGGAGAAGGTCGGAGTGGACATGAGCACCTGCAGCAGGTTTCCTGTGCACCTGAGCCCGTCTCCAACGTAACCCACCTGACACTCACACCTGACCTCTGCAACCAATCACAGCCTCTCTGATTAATACGTCCTCATCACTTCTATTTTTATTGAACCTCCAACTCAAATAAAGTAAAAGTGTCAAAATAAAAGTTTTTTTATCCATTTAAAAGTCAGATGAAACTAAATCAAAATAAAACATTAAAGTTTCGATAAAAATTTAATATTTATTACAAATATTGTAAATAATCTGATGACTTCATCTGGCCGCCTCTTCCTCGCTCACCTTTCATCCGGTAGCAATAGACGTCCCACGACTCGCTCAGGTTCTTGCGGACTCCGTAGTCCACAATGCCGACGTGTCCGAAGCCGCAATTGGGGTTTGAGTAGGTGGTAGGATACGCCACCCGGGCCTGGTCCAACCAGCCGGCAGCACACATGTTGAGCCCACCCTGTGGAGACACGTCAGTTTGACCACGTGATGACACACATGATGAAACACGTGAACTAGTGTGTGCGTGACATGTTCACTGACCTCCTGAGCATAGGACAGCTGCGTGTACGTGGCCAGGGCACCTCCCTCTGCACCGCACGCTTGCTGCGCAAAACTGAAGTTCAGTTTGTACTGCCCCCTGTCTGAACGGAGGTGAAACACACCGAGCGTCGCATCTGCACACAAACACAACGACACATTAAACACAACACGTTCAACACAGTGAGTAAACTCGATCCGCTGATTGGTTCTCATTGGATCAGCTGAGACACGCCCTCTCAACCCTAAACTCAAAGCATCCAATGATGTGGAAGAGAACTCAGCATGTGATCCATACCTTCAAAGTGTAGGTCTGTACATTTGGCATCTTGATGACAGCGTCCGTTCCCCTGGAGACAGCGGCTGATTGGCAGCTGTTTGACCTCACAAGTCACACCATCGCCGACGTAATTGTCTTTACACGTGCACCTCTTCTTACCCTGTTCACACAGACACGTCACGTTAGGACACATGAGACGTCAAATTGCAAACGTGTTTAAATGACTCGTTCCTCACCGGAGCCGTCATGGTGCAGGTGGCGTGTTCATGGCAGCCGCCGTTGTCTCCAGAGACGCAGGGGTCAACGGGCTGACAGCTGAACCCGTCCCCAGAGTGACCTTTAGGACACGTGCAGGTCACCACCTCTCCTATCTGAGAACACTTAGCGCCTTTAGCACAACCGCCATTCCAGACCCCGCACATCTCCGCCACTGAGGACATGGAGAGATCAGACGTCACGTTATACACATCATATAAAGACACGTGTCCCCACTGAGGACATGGAGACACCAGACGTCACGTTATACACAACAGACACAGGCAGATCCAGGTCTTTCTTCTTCTTCTGGTCTTTATTTATAGTCTAGTGTTGATGACCACTGTACTTTACACTACAGGTTCTCTTCAGCATGCAGATGGTAAAGACTGGGATTGAACCGCCAACTTTGTGGTTAGAGGACGATCATATTCTTTCAAAATAAAAGCAGCTGAACTGACTGTGATCAGCTCCTGTTACACACACTGATTTACTGTGATGACATCATCAGGAAGTGATGTCACACAGAGTCACATCAACAATCGTACTTCCTGTTTCTTCCTTTTTTTGAGCCCAGTGTTTACCTGTGCAGGTGAGTCCATCTCCTTCATAAAATGGCCGACAGACGCAGGTGCTGTTTTCCGTACAGACGGCTTTAGGAGAACAGGGTGGAGAACACACAGAGACGTGACCTGGATGAGACGAGACACCGTCAGTTAGCTGATTCACACTGACCAGGAAGTGACATCACTCAGGTTTAATGGACCTGGATCCTGTTTCATCAGAATCCATCAATAAAAAAGTGGATCATCACTAAACATGAATCTAATAAAACATTCTTATGATGTTTGTGATAAAAAAGATTTAAAATAAAACTTAAATCGTACGTCACACTCACTCTGCTCAGTGTCACATAGCTCGCCGCTCCAGCCCGCCTCACACAGACACGCCCCCGTACCTTTACGTCCGTCGTCACATGGCCCGTGTTCTGAGCAGTTACAGGCTGATAAAAAACAGAAGTCACAGGGGTCAGAGGTCACGACACCTTTAGGTTGAACTGTCACTCAGGATACTGCTCACCTTTACAGGTGGGCCCGAAGAACCCATCACTGCACTGCTCGCAGGCCACGCCCCCGAAGCCTGCGTCACAGGTACAGGTGCCGTTGCCAAGGTGACCGTCATCACATTTACCATGGTTACTACAGGAGGAGCCGACGCCACCTGGACACACTGCACACGTCGATTGACACGGGGTTAATCAAGGATGATGTCACAATCAAAGTAAAGACGATTTGTACTGAAAGTGATGGAAAGTTAATGGAATAAAAGAATATTTTTCATTAGGACTTAGCCTAACCCTAACCCTAAAATGTATTCAAATTTATTTTGTATCAATATATAAAATTAAAACGTATAAAACTGATGAGTCAAGAAAACTTGTCTAGATGATGAAAAATTTAAATAACTTTATATATGAATTTTATTTTGAAGATTGTGACACAAATAAGAACTTTAACTTACAACTAAATCAAATTGAGTGAAATAAATTAAATGTTTTATGCCATCTCACCCAGACAATCTCGTCCGTGGTAACCATGACAACACTTTGGTTGCCAGACGTTGATGGTGCAAACGCTGAGACAGCCAGAGTTTTTGGTGACGAACATGGTGGGAAGGTCACACTTCTGGATCTCCTAAAGACGAGACGTTTGTATAGAGACAATTCTTTTTTTATTTTATATATGACGAAGACGATGAAGATGATCATACCTTAAGTTTGGAGCCTTTCGGACAGCGAGACGCTGAGGCCGAGCAAAATCCACAACTCATCTACCACAGAAGAAGAAAAAAGACGTGAATAAAACTAGAAACCGAGAAACGACCTGAGACACACAGTCCGACCTGCACGTCGTTAGTATGTCAGCCACCATTAGCATTTTTAGCTAACATTAGCATTTCTGATATTTTCTGACCTGATCAGTTTGTCAAAGTTTCAAAATACAAACGTCAGTAATTTATTGTGTTTAAATAATCTAATAGAATATGAATAATAATAAAAAAACTTCATGGTTCTTGTTACTGTTACAGTGAACAATAAAGTTTTTAAAGGACTTTTATGGTGCAGTTGGTTTTAATAAAACTTTTATATTCTCTCAATGTGAAGCACATTGAATTTACTCAAATGAAATGTGCTTTATAAATAAAATTAGCATGAAGCATATTTGTTGTAAATTTCTCATTACTTCATTACAGACTTCATGAGAAACAGTTCATCTGAAAAACACCAGGGGGCGCTGCAGACAGAACATAACATGAGGATTTACCCGGAGTTCAAAGGTGGTCTGTTCATCACAGCGTCCTCCGAGGCTGGGCGGAGTCAGAAGGCAGTCGATCCCGTATGCAATCCCACCATTAAAGACGAGGTGTCTCTGAACTATGCGACATTTCCCGTCGTTAACGAAGATTTCTCCCTGTTCAAAGCAAGACATCGTTGAGTGAGAGTCGCGCTCGTCGACTCCTCATTGATTTCCTGTCGTACTTACGATGTTGTCTGTCCCTCCGCAGATGAAGGAGAGTGGTGAACCCTGCACCGTCCGAGCCGAGTCCAGATAGATCAAACTTTCAGCGTAAATCTGAGCGAGCAGAGAAGAAGTTCTTAGAGAACATACCTGTAGAGCTCCCCCTGGTGGTTGAGCACATGATCATAGATCTCTTTGTAGTTTTCTTTCATTGAGACAAAAGGTTCATTAATCATGTGATGAAGAGATGTTTGGAGTTCCCCAGGGATCGATTCTTGGTCCAGTTTTTATTATGTCTACAATAACTATGTTTATGTGTATATGTTTGTTTCTCCTTTGATAAACACATTATAAATTAATAAATTTTCAGGTGTGATGCCACTTTACGCTAAGGACATAGTTTTATCTTCATATAAAAACTCAGTGAATTCTTTTGATTGTAACTGTTCACGTTCGTTCTCGTTGGTTCAGCTTAAATAGAGTTTTTGGTTTTGAACCTTCTGGCTGTGCAGGATGTGGTACTTCAGGTACTCCACCAGCTGAATGCGGTTGTCTTGGTGGAACAGGAAGTCCTTCTGCTGCTGAGGCAGAGACGCCATCACGACGTCTGACGGCAGGAAGAGCGTGAGCGGCTGGTACATCCCATCATGCACCAGGTCCATCACGCCTGTGTCCTGAAGCAGAGGTTAACAACAGCATCATGTGACCAGGGCCAGCCAATGAGGTGTGTGTGTGTGTGTGTGTGTGTGTGTGTGTGTGTGTGTGTGTGTGTGTGTGTGTGTGTGTGTGTGTGTGTGTGTGTGTGTGTGTCACCTCGAGCAGTTTGTAGAAGTGTGTGTATCCATGACGTTCGGCCACATCGGTCAGATTCATCTGTTAGAGTTCAGGACAGAAACAACGAGTTATTGACAGAAAAATAAATCAATCAGTGGTTTATTCTCCGCAGATCAATTTGTTTCTACATAATTAAATATCAATAATCAATCTGAAAGTTATTGATTAATGTTGTGAACTGACAGAGATGTTGGGATCTGAGTCTTTGTTGATGTCTGGAGGAAACAGAATCTTGTCGATCTCGTGGAAAATCCCATTGATGCTGACGTCGTCGCTGTACGTCACGTTAGCGTCATTGATGAAGATATTTCCCTGAAAATATTCAACAGTTTGTATTCATCATGAATCAGCTGATCATGTGACAGCTTTTTAAATATTGATCAACATTAAGCTGCTTGATTGGTCACCTGGCTTGATCTGGTGGACAGGACGAGTCCGGACAGAGACGTCAGGTTTCGGGGTCGACTCAGGTCGGCGGGCAGCAGCGTGTGACACATGACGATGTGGCTTCGCAGGATTGTGGCGTATTGTTCTTTACGTTTCTCCGAACTCAGGGATTTCATCTAAATGAATAAAAATGTGTTTATTTCAGGTCATCTTTTTATTACAGATTCAGGGTTTTTGTATAATATGTTTAATAGAATATGTATATTTTATAAATAATAATAATAATAATAATAATAATAATGAAGAAGTTTAATTATTATTAATTAAATATGATTGATTATTAAGCTACTTGTTGTGAAAACATGTGGTCACCTTGCTGGTGCCCACTCTGTCCACTGTGAAGGCGTTGCTGCTCGGTGGAAAGACGGTGAACGGGCCGCGACCTTTCAGAGAAATCTCCACCATCTGAAAGAAGAGTTCACATCATTAGTCAGTTTTCAACTGCAGGGGGCGACAGAGCGATAGTCACTCACCATCAGGCCAAGGTAAAAGTCTCGCAGCTTCCTCATCAGGATTTCCTGCACAGAGTCACATGTTAGATTCCACATGGAACCAGGCCGGCTTTAATGTCATGTGATGTCATGTCTCACCTTGCCCACGGTGCCTCTGCATTTGAGTCCGTCTCCCAGGAAGTTGGACTTGCAGGTGCAGGTACGGACACCTGGACCGCTCATGTTACAGCGAGCAAACTGATGACAGCCGCCATTTTTCTAGAAACAGTCAGAGATAGGTCACCCCTCTACAGAGTCACATGACCACATTTCATAGCCTCTACTGACACCTGGTGTTTCACAGTGCTACCTATTTACTAAAGCACACCTATTAAAGAGACCTATTTAGCTTTTTCAGTCTTTCCCAGTCCTCTAATGGTTTGTATATATGTTTTGTGAATGTAAACATGTGCATGGCTCAAAGTCTGCAGCAGAGGGCGCTCTTCTCTCTCACAGTAAACTATTTTCTGGAGGCAGCTGGAAAGCCTCAACCTTGATTTTTCTAATATGTCCGTTCCTGGCCAGCAGGGTTTTCATCAGCATAATGAACCCCTAGCGGCTATTCGGACACGCCCCCAACAAAACCAAAGCAAAGTGTAACCTGTGCTGGGAGGAGGAGCTAGCAGCGTTCACCCTTCAGGGGCTGTTGGAAAATCAAAACACCACACAGAGTACAACCAAGCTAAAGTCCCCGGGTATTCACAGTTGGCCTGTTAACTAAAGCTAAAGCTGCGGAATTGTGTTTTTAATATTTTAAATGAATTACAGCTATATAATTCAAAATAATCATCGTCTTCGATTTGTCCTGAGGTACCTGAACTCATCACCAGCTGTTCAATCAGAGCAGACTGGGCTTTCTAGGGGGGGGCAGGAGCGGAGAGTGTTTTCTGAACTTTGGAGCCTATGAACCTTTTCAAGTGGAACCCAAATTAAAATGATGAACCCCAAACATAATAGGTCTCCTTCAAACAACGTTAAAACAGAACCTTTATTGATTATTGATGACATCATCAAACTCACCTTTTGACACAAGTTGATCATGTGACAGTTCTGTCCGTCGCCCGAGTAACCCTCACTGCAGGAACAGGACGTCTGCACACAGCATGACATCAATAATCAACTATCACTAATCACTAATCACCAGCTGATAGTCGTACGTGTGTAGAGTCTTTACTTTGTTCGGTCCAACGTGGACGCAGTCTGCGTTGGCATGACAACCTCCGCTTCCTTCCAGACAGGGATTTATCTCTGTGGGAGAAAAAACTAAAATCTTGCAGCATCGAACACATCACACTGACATGACTGATCAATAATCAAATTCATTGATTTTTAATTGAATAGAGACTTAAGGTTTGAATGTATTTGAAAAGTGTTATTAACATTTAAAGATGCACTTAAACCTGTGAGCCACCACCTGAGGCCACACCTACCAACACACACGAGTCCGTCTCCATAGTAACCGTTGTTACAGACACAGGCCCTGCGTCCAGGTCGAGTCCTCTTACAGACGGCGTAAAGACTGCAGCCGCCATTATCCTCCACACACGGGTCTTTAGCTGTAAACACAGACACAGATGCTCAGTCTAACCATCACAGCTGAGACTGATGCACCTGAGAGGTCACCTGACCATACCTTGACAGGAAGTCCCGTTTCCCTGGAAACCAGCAGCGCAGAGACACTGAGGTCCGGACGGTCCGATCGCACAACTGTCACACAAACACAACAAATCACATTACAACACATTACACCGAGCTGCGTTCAGAGCAGCGTTCTGCAGGGGGCGCTGCATCTCACTGAGCTGTGTTCACATACTTTGCACTTGTGTGACATTTCACTGAGCCGCACAACTCGTCAGCCGCCGACTCGACTTCTGTAAATCAGGACACTCTCGTTACATATAAATGTACAATATATATAAATATACATACATGTATTAATACATGCTCTGTCATATAAACACACAGGTCACACTCTCTCTTCTTTTGTTTTCTTACTTTCGTCACAGAGGATTCCTCGCCACCCGACATCACACTCACACGTCCCGTCGCCCGTGATGCCTTCGTTACAGCGTCCGTTTTTACATCCGCAGTCTGAGGGAGGCAGGAAGAGGCGGAGTCACAGTTAAATGTCCAATCATGTTTCTTGGTTAACAGTTTCCTATGTGAAGCGTCCTCACCCTGATCACAGTGGACACTATATTTGCCGCTCTGGCAGGTTTCACACGCCGTCCCGTTAAAACCTTGGTTACACTGGCACACTCCGGTTCCGTTCGTCCCGTCCATACACGCTCCATTACCAAAGCAGGGCCGACCCTGTGCACCTGGACAAGGCTCACAGTGCTTCCCGAAAAACCCGCCACAACACGCTTGGACCTGAGAACAGACGAGAACTGTGAGACCGCAAACGTGTTCGTCCTACTCATGTGAATTACACGTATGTGTCAGAGCAGACGTACAATGTTCTTCTGAAGGCAGGTGGGTCTGCAGCCGATGGTCAACAGTCGCTCTCCTTCAAACATGCGGCTGAACATACACTTCCTGCTCCGCACGGATTTCTGCAGAGACCAAAGGTCAGTTTTAATGAAAGAAAATCAGTGAGAGCTTTAAAGAGTCAAGTCTCGCCACTCATTTATGTTAAATCAGTTTTCTTCAGTCGGTTTTTAATTTATTGTACGTTTCGAATTTTTTGTCAAAACTATGTCTCAATAAACTCATTAGTTGACATTTGTTGACACACTGTCTCTGAGGACACACACTGTCTCACTGTCTCTGAGGACACACACTGACTCTCAGGACACACACTGTCTCACTGACTCTGAGGACACACTCTGACTCTGAGGACACACACTGACTGAGGACACACACTGTCTCTGAGGACACACACTGTCTCTGAGGATACACACTGTCTCTGAGGACACACACTGTGGTGGAAACCTTTGACATCACTACTCAATAATAACACATGGACCTATTTTCAGGAAGCTGACAGAGAGCATTTGGTGTTTTGGAGTCGGAGCCTCTGGAAACAGATTGAGATGTACTGAGTGAGTGAAAATAGAAACATCATCTGCAAACAGGCAGAGTTTCAACATTTTGTTCCTCTTGTTTCTGTTTTTCAGATAAAGTTTGGAAGTCTGAGGTGATGGACTAGTCTGCATCATTTGTCAGTAAATGTTCATCTGAGTCAAATCATTCTGAGAATCTGAAGTTTTCATTGTGCGACAGTTTAAAATCTTACGTCTGGGATGGAGTTGTTGGGGCAGATTTTGCTGATTGGGAACAAACAGTCCATGCATGTTGCCTGTGAAGAGAAGAGAGGAGGTTGTTGGTAAACAGCTGATTTTGTGTCCGTTGTTCTCCTCAGTTCCTTCGCTTTCTCGGGTTCCGTACCGTGACCTTCTGATACGTAGCTTCATCGCAGCGGTTCCTGTTGATCTTGAGAACGGCCGACAGACCGTGAATCACGCCGTTACCGCTCAGGATGTTGGATGAGTTGATCTGAGCGTCGTTCACTAACAGCTGGAGGACGAAGAGAGAGAGTGAGTCAGGATGTAATCAGATACTCATGTAATTAAAACTTTATTTATATAGCACTTATCTAAACAAGGTTACAATGTGCTCCACAAAATCCATGGTAAAAAAATAAAAACACTGTAGCTAAAGATAAATCTGACTGGCTACTGGCTTGTATGGCAGCGCTATGAAAACCATGTGGCTGCTCAGTAGATCAGACGTCGTCATTACCTCTGTGTCTTTTCAAACTAAACACCTCCTGTCAAAGGCAGCAGAGTCAAAGCTGTCCCATTTAAGAAACTACATAAAATATAGATGCAATAAAAGTATGATAAAAGGAATAAAGGAGTTAAAACAACAAAGTAGCACCACAATTACAAATCACAGTGATTTAAAGACAGGTAGTGAGTTCCAGAGCCTCTGGGCCCTGACAGAGAAAGTCACCTTGAGTAGCCTTGACCTCGGGAAAGCCAACAAGGACCGGCTGCGACTTGTAGGGAGTCAAGTAGGGGCCAGCACATGTTGAGCTTTAAAAATTATCAATCCTGAATTTAACTGGAACCAGTGAAGGGATGCAAGAATTGGCCTGATATGAGACCTGCGGTTTGTTTGAGTTAAAATACAAGCAGCAGTGTTTTGAACAAGCTGCAAACGAGTTACTACGGTTTGGCTGAGCAGGGAAAAGACAAAGGCATGTATTATCTTTTCTAAGTCAGAGAGAGATAGAACTAATTAAATTTTGGAAATATTTCATAGATGAAAGTAGCAGGATTTAATGCTTTCATTAATGTGTGTTTGGAAATTCAGATGGGAATCGAATGTGTCACCTAGATCTTTAGCTGTTGTTTTTATATTGCTGGCCAGGGGACTGAGAAATGATAGGGGTCTGTCTGCTAGCTGGTCGGGATCGAATTTTATTATTTCAGTTTTATTTGAATTTAACTGAAGGAAGTCAAGTGACATTCCTCAATGGCCGATAGGCACTCTGTTAGGAAATTTCTCTTTCTGAGAGATAAGACTTGAACCAACTAAGGGCAGTTCCAGATTCATTGCGTTAGTCTATTGATAAGAATGTTATGATCAATGGTGTCAAATGCGGCACTTAGGTCAAGGAGCAGTAATACGGAAAAATAACCAGCATCGGCAGACATCAATAAATCATTTGCAATTTAAGGAGAGCAGATTCCGTACTGTGTAGTTTACAAAATCCAGGCTGGAACTTAACAAAAAATGTATTATTGTCACACACAGCTAAACGTTGGGTTAGAACCACCTTCTCAAGAATTATGGATATGAAGGGGGGTTTTGAAAATGGCCTATAATTCTGTGGCAGTGATTGGTCAAGATTTGGCTTTTTCAGTAAAGGCTGAATGGAGGCTTTCTTAAAATGATCAGAGACACGGCCAGAAGAAAGAGAGCAGCGAATACTTCTGAGAAGGCTAGGGCCAATAGTACTGATTTCTTCTTTTAGGATTGAGGTGGGAAGGATGTCGAGAGAAAGAAGAACACATGTGCGACACGGCGTCAATGAGTTCTGCGATATTTGGAATGACAGTGGTAGTATCAGTTCAGTTTATATTAAAAAAAAGATAATCAGTTACTGATCAGATACCTTTCCCTCTCGGAGGACGATGGCGAGCTGGAAAGAGAACCCCAGCAGCGTCTGCTTGTAACCTCCAGGCTGCAGGTCGGTCTTTAACAGGCGCTCTGCTGCCACCACATGGTAACGAGTCGTATTAACATCCTGTTAATAGAAAATTAAATTACAGAGATGTTATTCAGAACTTTTTGTCTTCAGTAACTGGACGTTTTATTATTTCATCAGATAAACGACTTTAGAGACGTAAACAACAAGTACCAGAGCAGTTGCAGACATTTTCTTCAGGTAATCATTGATGGCGGCATCTGTTGGAGCGAAGACGGTGAATTCATCACCCTGTTCGATCTCGTCCGTCAGGTTGTAATCCTCAACAACACAAACAGAGACACACTGTGAACATTACACATTTATATTGTGTGTTTATGTTCGGGTATAGGTGTGTGTGTTCGTACAATGAGATATGATCTGAAGAGCGAGAACTCGGGTCTCAGAGCGAGTGTCGCCAGCAGCCCTTCACTCAGCTTCCTGTCGGGAACCAGAACCTGAGGATGAATGCAGAGAGAAAAGTCCGTCAGTCGGAGGTGATAAAGTGTCGCCAGCATCGTGAACGCCATCGGCTCTGTACCTTATCGATAATGTGGATCAGTCCATTGGTAGCAGCAATATCGGATGTGGTGATGGTGGCGCCGCCAACAGTTGTGAGCTGATAAAACAATATCTTAAAATGGTTAGAAAGTTCTTGGAGAGATTTAAAGATCTGACCCGTACAAGGAGCTGCGATTATCAAGTCCAGAGACCTTACGTTGTGCGATCCACATCAGAATATATTACACGAGTCAAACACAGAGACCAAACAGTAGGAAGAGCCACCCGCTCCACAAACCAAGAAGATTCATCAGGTCACGATCACAAGCAGCGCCTCGTTTTCGGAACATTCTCAGGGTTTTACTTCGTGAATTCGACCATCTCGACTCAATTGTGATGGAGGAATTTCAGCACCAACAAACTGAACTGTGGTACGATGGGAACCAGGCGCTCCATCTTTGCACCAACACAACTTTCTCTCCCCACCTGCCGTTCTCACTGGATCTGACTTCCTGCGACTACGAAGAATGTGACAGCCAAATTTATATCAGCTACTTGTTGTTAATGCAACTGTCCTCAATAAATAAAAGTCAGCGCAGGTTAGAGGACGTTCACAACAAATTTCTGGTCTTCTGGCCAGAAACTTGAATGTAAACCATCACCTCTGTGGACTCACCTCATTGGCTGTAGAAACAGGGAAAGTACTCTTGAGAAGTGAGGTCACAGTGGAAGTGGTGCTCAGGCTGGAAGATGGATAGTTTCCAGGGATCATGTGATTTCTGTCAGGTGTGAAACACAGATGTGAACAAACAGCTGGAGACAAAGTTCATCTGTCCTAAATAAAAAACACTTTAAAGTTTTAACCTGATGAGACTCGGCAGGTTTCCCTTTGTCGTCCAGAAGTTCTTGTCGTTTGAAGACATTTTGTCAACAGCAGCAGAAGATGGAACCAGGAGGGTGATGTTCTGATCCGACAGAGACACACCGGAGTCCTGACGGAGGACGGACAAGACTGATGACATCACAACAAACTATGAAGCTGACAAACAGAGCCTGCTCGTACTCACAGTCGTCCACCTGAAGAATTC
Organism: Hippoglossus stenolepis; assembly: GCF_022539355.2. NCBI lineage: Eukaryota > Metazoa > Chordata > Actinopteri > Pleuronectiformes > Pleuronectidae > Hippoglossus > Hippoglossus stenolepis. The sequence goes on along the minus strand of NC_061504.1, from coordinate 18,501,459 downwards.
GGACGTCTCGGCCAGCACCATCAGCTCCTTTAACACCAGGAGAACAGACTCAGGTGTGTCAGTGAACGCACCGCACAGCGTTTAACGTGTGAACATGGCCGACACTCACCTGTTCCACGCTCCCGAAACACATCCGGCCATCTCCAACATAACCTTCGTCACAGACACACGTCCACTGAGATGACAGCAGCAGACAGCTCGCCTGAACACGAGGACACGGACAATTATCTGACGTCCGACAAGTCACCTGATCACATAATCTACTTATCAATTACTATTCGTGATCAATAACATTCATGAATCAAAACCACAGACTTGTGAATCGTGGTCCAATCGACCAATCATGAGTCAGACTCAGCCTGTTCTTATATCATCAAATAACTAATTAAAACCAAACTGATCATCATGAATGTCTACTTTGATGTTTTTAGTTTGGTCCATGGCCCATCTGCTAACATGGATGAGGAGGGTTTATGACTATACTGCAGTCAGCCACCAGGAGGCGATCATTTCATCTCACCAGGTAATGGCAGCCTCCGCTTACGGTGACACACGGATTCACAGCTTCACAGTCTCGTCCGTTTCCTTTGTATCCATGTTTACAGCTGCAGTCACTCTGACATCAAAGACAACACGCTCACACACACCATTGGTTCATTTAAATATGGACAGACATCAGGAGACAATGATTAAAAACCAGAAGCTACTAGCAGAGTTAACTGTTAGCCGACTCCATCACCCAGAGCATCATGGGAAGTGTTATTCCAAACAGAGGTGAGACTCCCCTCAGCAAACAATGACACCTGCAGGGGCTGTGAGGAAGTGCAGGTTAAGATAAAGCTCACCTGTCCAGGACCAACGTAGATGCAGGTGGCGTTAGGGTGACAGCTGCCGGCGTCAGGACCGTCACAGTTGTTGATTGATTGACACTCGTCTCCGTCCTCCCTCCATCCTGTCAGACACTGGCAGGAGCGAGTCCCAGGTCCTGTCCTTATACATTTAGCCTGCAGGGGGCAGCGCAGAGTCAAACATGACGGATCTGGACAGAAGAGCCGCGACGATTGTTAAAGTGCGACTTACGTTCATGCTGCAGCGGCCACGGAGAGGCGGAGCGCAGGGGTCGGACTCCACACAGGTGATACCATCGCCCTGGTAACCAGGTTTACACACACACCTGAAAACACACAGCACATGCACCAACTCTTTACTGCCCCCTGCTGTACATCTGCAGTAGAGATGTTTAGAGTCAGAGCACCACAGATGAATTCACCTGGCCGTCCCCTGACTGAAATCGCAGTCAGCATGGGCGTGGCAGAACTGAGCCTGGACGCCGCACGCCGCTGTCTGTCGATCGCAGAACGGACCAGTGAAGCCCAACAGACACGAGTCGACTTTACAGCGACCATCTGAGTCCGGACGGTTGTCGCACTGTCCGTGGGCACAGAGACACGCTGCGGACACACAGGTGAGGTCACTTCCTCTGACATCACACGTATCTGACGTCACAAGGTGATATGTCACTTACTCATGTCACACGTTGGTCCATGTTTATTGGTTCTGGAGCAGAAGTGACAGCGAGAGCCTCCGAAGTTTGGATCACAGCCACAGGAACCGTTTCCTGTGATGCCCTCCATACACTGTAAAACATACTTCACCTCAACCCTCCATACACTGTAAAACATACTTCACCTCAACCCTCCATACACTGTAAAAAAAAACTTTACCTCAACCCTCTTAACACTGTAAAAAATACTTCAGTAGGTAAAAAACTATTTAGTCCTTCCAAATTTTTGGTCAATAGAGATTTTTGTTTGTGCAGTGTGAGTCTGACCTGACCGTGTCCTGAGCACGGCGTCTGGTATCCACCTGGACAGGGACGACAGTCAGGACCATAGAAACCTTTACAACACGCTGGCGTCTAAACACACACAAAAATACACACTTCCATCAGAACAGTCTTGGTTGAAGTGAAAATGAACTCAGGTCATGAATCATGTGTTTCTGTACCGTTACAGTTGTATTGCAGAGCCGGGAGCAGCCGGTGGACGGGACTTTGATGGGCGAACTGCCGATAGAAGCCATGTACAGACATCCAAACCTGGATGAGCCCTGACGAGCAGAGATCACACACAGACACAGTTTTATAATTCATACTATAACTCACGTTTCATCCCACTGTTTATTACACAGTTTATTAACACAGTTTAAGAAGTGATTAGAGTGAGAAGTCTTACTGTGTAATAAACTGTAATAAACTTTGATAAACTATGATAAACTGCAATAAACTGAGATAAACTGTAATAAACTGTAATAAACTGTTATAAACTGTAATATACTGTAATAAACTATGATAAACTATAATAAACTGCAATAAACTGAGATAAACTGTAATAAACTGTAATAAACTGTTATAAACTGTAATATACTGTAATAAACTATGATAAACTATAGTAAACTGCAATAAACTGAGATAAACTGTAATAAACTGTTATAAACTGTAATAAACAGTGTTATAATAAACTGATCAGAGTGAGACGTCTTACTGTGTCAACTCCAGATGAGCACGGTAACACTTTGATCTTCAAGCAGCTAACACACTCGCCCTGAAAAAAAACAGCTGATGATTGAGTGTAAATCTGTTTTTCTTCAGTTTTAAATCAGATTAAAATCAAGTTAAAAACGGGATTGAATCAGGTTTGAATCAGGTGTGAATCAGGTTTAAATCAAGTTTGAATTAGGTTTAAATCAAGTTTGAATCAGGTTTGAATCAGGTTTGAATTAGGTTTAAATCAAGTTTGAATCAGGTATGAATCAGGTTTAAATCAAGTTTGAATCAGGTTTGAATCAGGTTTGAATTAGGTTTAAATCAAGTTTGAATGAGGTTTGAATCAGGTATGAATCAGGTTTAAATCAAGTTTGAATCAGGTTTAAATCAAGTTTGAATCAGGTTAAAATCAGGTTTGAATCAAGTTCGAATCAGGTTTGAATCAGGTTTGAATCAAGCTTAAATCAGGTTTGAATCAGGTTTAAATCAGGTTTAAATCAAGTTTGAATCAGGTTGAAATCAGGTTGAAATCAAGTTTGAATCAAATTTGAATCAAGTTCGAATCAGATTTGAATCAGGTTTGAATCAAGTTCGAATCAGGTTTGAATCAGGTTTGAATCAAGCTTAAATCAAGTTTGAATCAGGTTTGCATAAACTTTGAATCAGGTTTGAATCAGGTTTAAATCAACTTTTAATCAGGTTAAAATTAGGTTTGAATCAGGTTTGAATCAGGTTTGAAACAGGTTTGAAACAGGTTTAAATTAAGTTTGAATCAGGTTTGAATCGGGTATGAATCAGGTTTAAATCAACTTTGAATCAAGTTCGAATCAGGTTTTTAATCAGGTTTGAATCAGGTTTGAATCAAGTTCGAATCAGGTTTGAATCAGGTTTGAATCAGGTTTGACTCAGGTTTGACTCAGGTTTAAATCAGGTAAATATCCGGTTTGTATGAGGTTTGAATCAGGTTTGAATCAGGTTTAAATCAAGTTTGAATCAGGTTTGAATCAGGTATGAATCAGGTTAAAATCAGGTTTGAATCAGGTTTGAATCAGGTTCAAATTAGGTTTGAATCAGGTTTGAAACAGGTTTAAATTAAGTTTGAATCAGGTTTGACTCAGGTTTGACTCAGGTTTAAATCAGGTAAATATCCGGTTTGTATGAGGTTTGAATCAGGTATGAATCAGGTTTAAATCAAGTTTGAATCAGGTTTGAATCAGGTTTAAATCAAGTTTGAATCAGGTTTGAATCAGGTTTAAATCAAGTTTGAATCAGGTTAAAATCAGGTTTGAATCAGGTTTGAATCAAGTTCTAATCAGGTTTGAATCAGGTTTGAATCAGGTTTAAATCAAGTTTGAATCAGGTTTAAATCAAGTTTGAATCAGGTTAAAATCAGGTTTGAGTCAGGTTTGAATCAGGTTTAAATTAAGTTTGAATCAGGTTTGACTCAGGTTTAAATCAGGTAAATATCCAGTTTGTATGAGGTTTGAATCAGGTTTAAATCAAGTTTGAATCAGGTTTGAATCAGGTTTGAACCAGGTATGAATCACGTTTAAATCAAGTTTGAATCAGGTTTAAAATTAGGTTTGAATCAGGTTTGAAACAGGTTTAAATTAAGTTTGAATCAGGTTTGACTCAGGTTTAAATCAGGTAAATATCCGGTTTGAGTGAGGTTTGAATCAGGTTTAAATCAAGTTTGAATCAGGTTAAAATCAGGTTTGAATCAGGTTTGAATCAAGTTCTAATCAGGTTTGAATCAGGTTTGAATCAGGTTTAAATCAGGTTTGAATCAGGTTTGAATCAAGTTTGAATCAGGTTTGAATCAGGTTTGAAACAGGTTTAAATTAAGTTTGAATCAGGTTTGAATCAGGTTTGAATCAGGTTTGAAACAGGTTTAAATTAAGTTTGAATCAGGTTTAAATCAAGTTTTAATCAGGTTAAAATCAGGTTTGAGTCAGGTTTGAATCATGTTTGAATCATGTTTGAATCATGTTTGAATCAGGTTTGAAACAGGTTTAAATTAAGTTTGAATCAGGTTTAAATCAAGTTTGAATCAGGTTTGAATCATGTTTGAATCAAGTTTGAATCAAGTTTGAATCAGGTTTGAATCAGGTTTAAATCAAGTTTGAATCAGGTTTGAATCAGGTTTGAATCAAGTTTGAATCAGGTTTGAATCAAGTTTAAATCAAGTTTGAATCAGGTTTGAATCAGGTTTAAATCAACTTTGAATCAGGTTTGAATCAAGTTTAAATCAAGTTTGAATCAGGTTTAAATCAAGTTTGAATCAGGTTTGATTCAGGTTTAAATCAACTTTGAATCAGGTTAAAATCAGGTTTGAATCAGGTTTGAAACAGGTTTAAATTAATTTTGAATCAGGTTTGAATCAAGTTTAAATCAAGTTTGAATCAGGGTTGAATCAGGTTTAAATCAAGTTTGAATCAGGGTTGAATCAGGTTTAAATCAAGTTTGAATCAGGTTTAAATCAAGTTTGAATCAGGTTTGAATCAGGTTTGAATTAAGTTTGAATCAGGTTTGAATCAAGTTTAAATCAAGTTTGAATCAGGTTTAAATCAACTTTGAATCAGGTTTGATTCAGGTTTAAATCAACTTTGAATCAGGTTAAAATCAGGTTTGAATCAGGTTTGAAACAGGTTTAAATTAATTTTGAATCAGGTTTGAATCAAGTTTAAATCAAGTTTGAATCAGGTTTGAATCAGGTTTAAATCAAGTTTGAATCAGGTTTGAATCAGGTTTGAATTAAGTTCGAATCAGGCTTGAATCAAGTTTGAATCAGGTTTGAATCAGGTATGAATCAGGTTTGAATCAAGTTTGAATCAGGTTTGAATCAGGTTTGAATCAGGTTAAAATCAGGTTTGAATCAGATTTGAATCAGGTTTGAATCAGGTTTGAATCAAGCTTGAATCAAGTTTGAGTCAGGTTTGAATAAACTTTGAATCAGGTTTGAATCAAGTTTGAATCAAGTTTGAATCAGGTTTGAATCAGGTTTGACTCAGGTTTGACTCAGGTTTAAATCAGGTAAATATCCGGTTTGTATGAGGTTTGAATCAGGTTTGAATCAGGTTTAAATCAAGTTTGAATCAGGTTTGAATCAGGTATGAATCAGGTTAAAATCAGGTTTGAATCAGGTTTGAATCAGGTTCAAATTAGGTTTGAATCAGGTTTGAAACAGGTTTAAATTAAGTTTGAATCAGGTTTGACTCAGGTTTAAATCAAGTTTGAATCAGGTTTGAATCAGGTTTAAATCAAGTTTGAATCAGGTTTGAATCAGGTTTAAATCAAGTTTGAATCAGGTTAAAATCAGGTTTGAATCAGGTTTGAATCAAGTTCTAATCAGGTTTGAATCAGGTTTGAATCAGGTTTAAATCAAGTTTGAATCAGGTTTAAATCAAGTTTGAATCAGGTTTAAATCAAGTTTGAATCAGGTTAAAATCAGGTTTGAGTCAGGTTTAAATCAAGTTTGAATCAGGTTTAAATCAAGTTTGAATCAGGTTAAAATCAGGTTTGAGTCAGGTTTGAATCAGGTTTAAATTAAGTTTGAATCAGGTTTGACTCAGGTTTAAATCAGGTAAATATCCAGTTTGTATGAGGTTTGAATCAGGTTTAAATCAAGTTTGAATCAGGTTTGAATCAGGTTTGAACCAGGTATGAATCACGTTTAAATCAAGTTTGAATCAGGTTTAAAATTAGGTTTGAATCAGGTTTGAAACAGGTTTAAATTAAGTTTGAATCAGGTTTAAATCAGGTAAATATCCGGTTTGTGTGAGGTTTGAATCATGTTTAAATCAAGTTTGAATCAGGTTGAAATCAGGTTTGAATCAGGTTTGAATCAAGTTCTAATCAGGTTTGAATCAGGTTTAAATCAGGTTTGAATCAGGTTAAAATCAGATTTGAATCAGGTTTGAATCAAGTTCTAATCAGGTTTGAATCAGGTTTGAATCAGGTTTAAATCAGGTTTGAATCAGGTTTGAAACAGGTTTGAATTAAGTTTGAATCAGGTTAAAATCAGGTTTGAATCAGGTTTGAATCAAGTTTGAATCAGGTTTGAATCAGGTTTGAAACAGGTTTAAATTAAGTTTGAATCAGGTTTGAATCAGGTTTGAAGTTTGAAACAGGTTTGAATTAAGTTTGAATCAGGTTAAAATCAGGTTTGAATCAGGTTGAATCAAGTTTGAATCAGGTTTGAATCAGGTTTGAAACAGGTTTAAATTAAGTTTGAATCAGGTTTGAATCAGGTTTGAATCAGGTTGGTTTAAATTAAGTTTGAATCAGGTTTAAATCAACTTTTAATCAGGTTAAAATCAGGTTTGAGTCAGGTTTGAATCATGTTTGAATCATGTTTGAATCAGTTTGAATCAGGTTTGAAACATGTTTGAATCAAGTTTGAATCAGTTTTAAATCAAGTTTGAATCAGGTTTGAATCATGTTTGAATCAAGTTTGAATCAAGTTTGAATCAGGTTTGAATCAGGTTTAAATCAAGTTTGAATCAGGTTTGAATCAGGTTTGAATTAAGTTTGAATCAGGTTTGAATCAAGTTTAAATCAAGTTTGAATCAGGTTTGAATCAGGTTTAAATCAAGTTTGAATCAGGTTTGAATCAAGTTTAAATCAAGTTTGAATCAGGTTTAAATCAAGTTTGAATCAGGTTTGAATCAGGTTTAAATCAACTTTGAATCAGGTTAAAATCAGGTTTGAATCAGGTTTGAAACAGGTTTAAATTAATTTTGAATCAGGTTTGAATCAAGTTTAAATCAAGTTTGAATCAGGGTTGAATCAGGTTTAAATCAAGTTTGAATCAGGGTTGAATCAGGTTTAAATCAAGTTTGAATCAGGTTTAAATCAAGTTTGAATCAGGTTTGAATCAGGTTTGAATTAAGTTTGAATCAGGTTTGAATCAAGTTTAAATCAAGTTTGAATCAGGTTTAAATCAACTTTGAATCAGGTTTGATTCAGGTTTAAATCAACTTTGAATCAGGTTAAAATCAGGTTTGAATCAGGTTTGAAACAGGTTTAAATTAATTTTGAATCAGGTTTGAATCAAGTTTAAATCAAGTTTGAATCAGGTTTGAATCAGGTTTAAATCAAGTTTGAATCAGGTTTGAATCAGGTTTGAATTAAGTTCGAATCAGGCTTGAATCAAGTTTGAATCAGGTTTGAATCAGGTATGAATCAGGTTTGAATCAAGTTTGAATCAGGTTTGAATCAGGTTTGAATCAGGTTAAAATCAGGTTTGAATCAGGTTTGAATCAGATTTGAATCAGGTTTGAATCAGGTTTGAATCAAGCTTGAATCAAGTTTGAGTCAGGTTTGAATAAACTTTGAATCAGGTTTGAATCAAGTTTGAATCAAGTTTGAATCAGGTTTGAATCAGGTTTGACTCAGGTTTGACTCAGGTTTAAATCAGGTAAATATCCGGTTTGTATGAGGTTTGAATCAGGTTTGAATCAGGTTTAAATCAAGTTTGAATCAGGTTTGAATCAGGTATGAATCAGGTTTAAATCAGGTTTGAATCAGGTTTGAATCAGGTTCAAATTAGGTTTGAATCAGGTTTGAAACAGGTTTAAATCAAGTTTGAATCAGGTTTGACTCAGGTTTAAATCAAGTTTGAATCAGGTTTGAATCAGGTTTAAATCAAGTTTGAATCAGGTTTGAATCAGGTTTAAATCAAGTTTGAATCAGGTTAAAATCAGGTTTGAATCAGGTTTGAATCAAGTTCTAATCAGGTTTGAATCAGGTTTGAATCAGGTTTAAATCAAGTTTGAATCAGGTTTAAATCAAGTTTGAATCAGGTTTAAATCAAGTTTGAATCAGGTTAAAATCAGGTTTGAGTCAGGTTTAAATCAAGTTTGAATCAGGTTTAAATCAAGTTTGAATCAGGTTAAAATCAGGTTTGAGTCAGGTTTGAATCAGGTTTAAATTAAGTTTGAATCAGGTTTGACTCAGGTTTAAATCAGGTAAATATCCAGTTTGTATGAGGTTTGAATCAGGTTTAAATCAAGTTTGAATCAGGTTTGAATCAGGTTTGAACCAGGTATGAATCACGTTTAAATCAAGTTTGAATCAGGTTTAAAATTAGGTTTGAATCAGGTTTGAAACAGGTTTAAATTAAGTTTGAATCAGGTTTAAATCAGGTAAATATCCGGTTTGTGTGAGGTTTGAATCATGTTTAAATCAAGTTTGAATCAGGTTGAAATCAGGTTTGAATCAGGTTTGAATCAAGTTCTAATCAGGTTTGAATCAGGTTTAAATCAGGTTTGAATCAGGTTAGAATCAGATTTGAATCAGGTTTGAATCAAGTTCTAATCAGGTTTGAATCAGGTTTGAATCAGGTTTAAATCAGGTTTGAATCAGGTTTGAAACAGGTTTGAATTAAGTTTGAATCAGGTTAAAATCAGGTTTGAATCAGGTTTGAATCAAGTTTGAATCAGGTTTAAATCAGGTTTGAAACAGGTTTAAATTAAGTTTGAATCAGGTTTGAATCAGGTTTGAAACAGGTTTGAATCAAGTTTGAATCAGGTTAAAATCAGGTTTGAATCAGGTTTGAATCAAGTTTGAATCAGGTTTGAATCAGGTTTGAATCAGGTTTAAATTAAGTTTGAATCAGGTTTGAATCAGGTTTGAATCAGGTTTGAAACAGGTTTAAATTAAGTTTGAATCAGGTTTAAATCAACTTTTAATCAGGTTAAAATCAGGTTTGAGTCAGGTTTGAATCATGTTTGAATCATGTTTGAATCATGTTTGAATCAGGTTTGAATCATGTTTGAATCAAGTTTGAATCAAGTTTGAATCAGGTTTGAATCAAGTTTGAATCAGGTTTGAATCAGGTTTGAATTAAGTTTGAATCAGGTTTGAATCAAGTTTGAATCAAGTTTGAATCAGGTTTGAATCAGGTTTAAATCAACTTTGAATCAGGTTTGAATCAAGTTTAAATCAAGTTTGAATCAGGTTTGAATCAGGTTTAAATCAACTTTGAATCAGGTTTGAATCAAGTTTAAATCAAGTTTGAATCAGGTTTAAATCAAGTTTGAATCAGGTTTGATTCAGGTTTAAATCAACTTTGAATCAGGTTAAAATCAGGTTTGAATCAGGTTTGAAACAGGTTTAAATTAATTTTGAATCAGGTTTGAATCAAGTTTAAATCAAGTTTGAATCAGGGTTGAATCAGGTTTAAATCAAGTTTGAATCAGGTTAAAATCAGGTTTGAATCAGGTTTAAATCAAGTTTGAATCAGGTTTGAATCAGGTTTGAATTAAGTTTGAATCAGGTTTGAATCAAGTTTAAATCAAGTTTGAATCAGGTTTAAATCAACTTTGAATCAGGTTTGATTCAGGTTTAAATCAAGTTTGAATCAGGTTAAAATCAGGTTTGAATCAGGTTTGAAACAGGTTTAAATTAATTTTGAATCAGGTTTGAATCAAGTTTAAATCAAGTTTGAATCAGGTTTGAATCAGGTTTAAATCAAGTTTGAATCAGGTTTGAATCAGGTTTGAATTAAGTTTGAATCAGGTTTGAATCAACTTTGAATCAGGTTTGAATCAGGTTTAAATCAACTTTGAATCAGGTTAAAATCAGGTTTGAATCAGGTTTGAAACAGGTTTAAATTAAGTTTGAATCAGGTTTGAATCAGGTTTAAATCAGGTTAAAATCAGGTTAAAATCAGGTTTGAATCAAGTTTGAATCAAGTTTGAATCAGGGTTGAATCAGGTTTAAATCAAGTTTGAATCAGGTTAAAATCAGGTTTGAATCAGGTTTAAATTAAGTTTGAATCAGGTTTGACTCAGGTTTAAATCAGGTAAATATCCGGTTTGAATCCAGTTTAAATCAGGTTTAAATCAGGTTTAAATCAGGTTTAAATCAGGTTAATATCCGGTTTGAATCAGGTTTAACTTCAGTCAGTCTGAACACAGCAGATCAGGACCTGACGAGCACAAATGAAGCTGACTTGATTTGACTGACACATGAAAAAGGAAGATGGCGGCGGTGGCGTCTCACCCGGACGATCTTGCTCTCGGCGATATCACACCTGTGAGGCAGCACGGGTTCGATGGAAGGAGGAGTCAAAACTCCATCCAGCACATACAGACGTCCATTCCTCGCTTCCACCGCTGACTCCAACACCGCCGCTCCGTTAACCAGGATCTGACCCTGGAAAACAAAGCTTCACAATACAAACGACCCAGAATGCAACACCAAACACAAGCCACTTAAAAAAACATCCACACTCACGTTTTCTGTCACGTTTATCGTCAGAACCTGATTCGCCTTCGTCACAATTCTGGGGCCAGAAACAGCATTGTAGACTTCCAGCTTCAAATCAGGAAAATAATTCTACATCATCATCATCATCATCACCATCACCATCATCTTCATCTTGATCATCATCATCATCATCATCATCATCATCATCATCATCATCATCATCATCATCCTCTTCATCTTGATCATCATCATCATCATCATCACCATCATCATCATCATCATCATCATCATCATCATCATCACCATCATCATCATCTTGATCATCATCATCATCATCATCATCATCATCATCATCATCATCATCATCATCATCATCATCATCATCATCATCACCATCATCATCATCATCATCATCATCATCATCATCATCATCATCATCTTCATCTTGATCATCATCATCATCATCATCATCATCATCATCATCATCATCATCTTCATCATGATCATCATCATCATCATCATCATCATCTTCATCATCATCATCATCATCATCATCATCATCGTCATCATCATCATCATCATCATTATCATCATCATCATCATCTTCATCATCATCTCATCATCATCATCATCATCATCATCACAATCACTATCATCATCATCTTCATCATCTTCATCATCATTATCATCATCATCATCATCATCATCATCATCATCACCATCATCATCACATCATCATCATCATCATCATCACCATCATCATCATCACCATCACCATCATCTTCATCATCATCATCATCATCATCATCATCATCATCCTCTTCATCATCATCTTCATCATCATACATCATCATCATCATCGTCATCATCATCATCATCCATCATCATCATCACAATCACTATCATCATCATCTTCATCATCTTCATCATCATCTTCATCATCATCATCACAATCACTATCATCATCATCTTCATCATCTTCATCATCTTCATCATCATCATCATCATCATCATCATCATCATCATCACATCATCACCATCACGAGAGTAACTGAACTAAACATGGCGTCGTACTCACTGCGGTGGACGGGACGATGTGGTTCCTGAGAAGTTCCACCAGTTTGTTGTGACCCTGAAGATTCAGAATAAAATGTCAGAAAGCAGACGTGTGTGTGTGTGTGTGTGTGTGTGTGTGTGTGTGTGTGTGTGTGTGTACTGTGTGTACAGATTCTTTGTGAGGATCATTTTGATCCTTTAACCTACAGAGTGAGGAGATTTTGTCTGGTTCTCACTTTCTGACCCACTTTTATTGGACTGTTTGAGGGTTAAGACTTGGTTTGAGGGTTAGAATCAGGTTAAGGTTTAGGTTAGGGTTAGGAAATGCATTATGCCAAAGAGTGTCCTCATTAAGATAGAAGCACAAACAAACCTCAGTGCTGCTCAAGTACGTCAAGTGTCCATCAGTCATGGCGTCGAAGGCTGAGCTGGTCGGAGCGAAGACAGTGATCGGCCCTGGAAGATCCAAGATGGATGCCAGCTGAGTTTTCTGTGGAGTGAATGCAACACAGCCATTAATTCTTAGTGACAGGAAAGTCGACACTAATGACCACCGTACCTGACGAGGTCAATACACCCTGAGTGGTTCATCCTCTGAGGACCAGGACCATCATAAGAACATCTGAGTGTTTTCAGCCTGAACAGGAAACTGGATCTTCTGGATTTCTTGTGGTTATGGAATCTAAACGTGTCGTGTGCAAAAAGCTCTTACCTCCAACAAAGACTTGAACTTGTCAAACTTTCCATAGTCAGAGATGATCTTCATCAGGTTCTCCTGTGGACAGCAAACATTGTGAATAAGTGGATCCATCAAACAGGATCAGATCAGGTGTGAGAACACGTTGTACCTCAGGATTGCTCTCCACGGTTGACGAGACACTGTCCATCAGCTTATTGATGACATGGATCATCCCGTTGGATGCGACGACATCGGACTGGATAATCACGCCTTTCTTTCTGCTGCCATGGATACGAATTTTAGTCTGGGTATCCTGGAAGAAAAACAATGGTTTTATGTGAAGACAGAGACAAAGCTGAGGCCCGGACGACCGGACGACCGGACGACCGGACGACCGGACGACCGGACGACCGGACGACCAGACGACCAGACGACCGGATGGCTGGATGACCGGACGACAATACGACCGGACAAGAAATCCAAAAGATGGATTCATCATAAAACCTTTTTACTAAGAACATACGTCCATTCATCTGTTTGTTAAAGACGTATTTCTCACTGATCTCTCACCCCCTCCGATGAGTCCACCTCTGCTGATTTTCCCGTCAGGGTGAAAAAGATGTCGGTTTTTTTCAGAGTGTCAAATGGCATCACCCCGGCAACCAGATGCATCTTACACAGGTACTTAGCTTTAGATGAGTCTGCAAGCAGAGTCCTCACCTGTGGATGGACAGATGGACAATGTGACAGGACAATCAGACGTTGATCAGAAGATGATCAGACATTGATCGGATGTTGACCAGGGTTAGGGTTAACCCAATAATAAATTAATTTCATAACACAGCAGAGAAACTGAGGTCAGAGCAACAGAAACTTTTATCAGCTGATAAATCTGATGGATTCTCACCAATGTTCCTTTGAAACCCTTATTGATTGGGATGAAAACAGTGAATGGACCCAGGTTCTGCAGAGGCCATGACAGAGAACCTGTAAAAGACAACAAGGTCCTTTAATTGTCTGATCAGCTGATCTGCTTCCTTATCTCAAACTAATCATCATACCAAACAGAGCGATGGCGTTGCTCAGTTGACCCCTCCACTGTCCACCAGGTTCCGTGTTCAGCTCATTCAGACGCTGCATGATGTCCCCGTAACACACTTTACCATTACCAACGTAACCCTGGAGACAGGTACACCTGAGGGACAGAGGGACAGGTGATGCTACTGCAGTTTAAAACATACAGGAGCGAAGAGAAAGAGAGTTCAGGGGACTGACTCGACTCGTCCCAGGCCCACGGTCGAACAGTTGGCGTTCTTGTGACAGGAACCTGGTCGACAGACGTCCTTCAGGCTGCAGCCGCCGTTTGACAGGTTGTCGAAGCCAGGAAGACACTCACAGTGAGACTGAAGCAGAGAGACAGTTTTATTATGACGGCGAATCCTCCTCAGGTCTTGATCCTGATCTTCAGCCTAAACCTGTTCTAGATCTTGATCATGCTCTTGGTTCTGATCCTGATCTGGAGGAACCTGGTTCCTCTCAGTTTTTCATTACCTTTCCTGGTCCTTCGTAGATGCATTGCGTGGACTCAGCGGAGCAGCCTCCTTTTTTGGTCTGACATGGATTGATGGCCATGCAGACTCGTCCATCGCCGCTGTAACCCTCATTACAGGCGCACAGGTGCTGGTTTGGACCCGTGTGGACGCAGGAGGCGTAGGTGTGACAGACCTTCTGAAGACACGGGTTTATTGCTGAGGACATAGACAAATAAGTAAATATGAATATCAGTAAAGTTTAAATAAAGAAAGAATAATGTTGAAAGTATAAACTCACATAAACACTGATCTCCTGACTTCTGGTGACCTGGTAAACACTGACATGCTAACTGACCCGTCAGAGCTTCTTCCATACAGCGAGAGTTCTGCTGACACCTGAGCGCCGCACACTCCGGAACCTCTGTGAGGTCACAGGTCAGAGGTCACAGGTCACGTAATGATGAGATAACTGATGATCAGTAAATGAATGATTATTGATCAGACTGACCCTGGTCACAGTTTGGACCTTTGTATCCAGAGAAACAGGTGCAGTGTCCATCACCCTTTAATCCAGAGTCACAGAGACCATGAACACAGGAACACTCTGAGAGAGAGAAAGAGAGAGACAGAGAGGGGGGGGGCACGGAGAGAGAGAGAGGGGAGAGAAAGAGAGAGACAGAGGGGGGGCACGGAGAGAGAGAGAGGCGAGAGAGAGAGAGAGAGAGAGGCAGAGAGACAGAGAGAGACAGAGAGGGGGGCACGGAGAGAGAGAGAGAGAGGGACAGAGAGGGGGCACGGAGAGAGAGGAGAGGAGCGAGAGAGAGAGAGAGAGAGAGAGAGACAGAGAGGGGGCATGGAGAGAGAGAGGGGGAGAGAAAGAGAGAGACAGAGAGGGGGCACGGAGAGAGGCGAGAGAGAGAGAGACAGAGAGAGACAGAGAGGGGGCACGGAGAGAGAGAGAGGGGGAGAGAAAGAGAGAGGACAGAGAGACGGAGAGAGAGAGAGAGAGAGGAGAAAGAGAGAGACAGAGAGGGGGGCACGGGAAGAGAGAGAGGAGAAAGAGAGAGACAGAGAGAGGCACGGAGAGAGAGAGGAGAGAGAGACAGAGAGGGGGCACGGAGAGAGAGAGAGAGAGAGAGAGAGAGACAGAGAGGGGGCACGGAGAGAGAGAGAGGCGAGAGAGAGAGAGAGAGAGAAAGGAGAGAGAGACAGAGGGGGGCACGGAGAGAGAGAAAGGGAGCAGAGAGGGGGCACGGAGAGAGAGAGGGAGAAAGAGAGAGAGACAGAGGGGGGCACGGAGAGAGAGAGAGAGAGAAAGAGAGAGACAGAGAGGGGGCACGGAGAGAGAGAGAGGGGGCACGGAGAGAGAGGGGGGGAGCGAGAGACATGAATAAATACAAAATTTGATAAACGTGTCAAATGAGAAACATAAATATCAAATATTAATTATTAAATATATTAAAATAATTCAATAAGAATCAGTGAAGTCAAATTAAATTATTTTATAAGAAACAGTTTGATGTTACCTGAACTACAGGTGGAACCAAATCTACCTGGAGAACAGTCCTCACATGATGTACCTGCAAACCCCTCCTACACACACACACACACACACACACACACACACACACACACACACACACACACACAATTTGTTAAAGACTCAAAGAACCTCCTGAAAGACTCAATCCAGGTTGTAACGTGTAACCAGGTGTGTATCCAGGTGTGTAACCAGGTGTGTATCCAGGTGTGTAACCAGGTGTGTAACCAGGTGTGTAACCAGGTGTGTATCCAGGTGTGTAACCAGGTGTGTAACCAGGTGTGTGTCCAGGTGTGTAACCAGGTGTGTAACCAGGTGTGTGTCCAGGTGTGTAACCAGGTGTGTATCCAGGTGTGTAACCAGGTGTGTGTCCAGGTGTGTAACCAGGTGTGTGTCCAGGTGTGTAACCAGGTGTGTGTCCTGTGTCACCTGACAGGTGCAGGTTCCGTTTCCTCCCAGTCCATCAGAGCAGACTCCTCGGTCGCTGCAGGGTCTGTCGGCTCGATCAGGACATTCTGAAACAACAGGAAACACTTTCAGAGTCTGTCCGTCCACTTCCTGTGTCTCTGTCTCACTGCTGCTACGTCTCTGGTTCCTGTTCCCAGGTACATGTCAGAGGTCAGAGGTCGTAGTTGATCCAGCTCCATGTGACCGTCAGCACATTTCAGTCCAGCTGATCCTGAGTCTGCAGAGAGGAAGGAAGTCGTGATCCTGCAGGATGATCTGCTTCCTGCAGGAGGGAACATGTAACACACACTAACACACTAACACACTCACACACTCACACACTAACACACTCACACACTAACACACTAACACGTGTAAGTGTTTGAGTCCACAAAGCACTTCTGGAGTCTCAGGGGTAAACAGAGTTAGAGCGGAATCCAATAAAACTGAAGAAACTTGGGATCGATTCTTCAGACGTAATAAAACAACAGAAAAAACACGCCTCCATATCTGCTCCTGTGATGTCATCAAGTGTCCACAAGCCCGATGTTCATATTCAACATGAAACAAAGTCATTTACACCAAGTTTTTAGTTTAGAAGTCTCTGATATCTTCCTACGAGATGCGTCCATGGACCCTCGGATACATCATCGCGTGGCTGAGTCCGCTAGCTTCACCAGTTCCACTTTTAGGCTTAAAACAAATGACCTTGTTTCCAGTGGAATATGAAAGTCGGGGCTTGTGGACACTTGATGACATCACAGGAGCAGATATGGAGGCATGATGTGTTTAATCTGTTTTATTACGTCTGAAGAATCTAATTCTATTAGCTAAGAGAAGCTAATAAAAAAGGTAAGCTCAACCTTACTAAACAGGGCTAAACTTTAATAAACTAAATTTAAGTTAACTGAAACTAAACTAAACTAAAAACGAACTAGTGAAAGTAAGCTATAGTAAAACAAAGTTAATTAAAACTAACTAGGTTAGCTAATTAGATAGACGGACTGATAAACAAAACAAATGTAGTTTTTTCCTTCACAATAAAAGCCTGTTGAAGTGTTTTATGTGAAGTAGCAGTTAGCATTAGCAGGGAGCTAATGACAGTGAAGGGGCTCCTGAACATTTATATTCATGTGTGACTCAGATAACGTTTTTCTCCGCCCTCACCGACACAGTCCGGCCCCCAGTAACCAGGACAGCAGCTCTTCAGCTCCACTTGCTGGTAACACTCGAAGCTGCAGCCGCTGATTGGCAGCTTCAAACTGGCAGTTCTGACATAGTACCTGAGGAGAGAGTGTCACAGAGGGTTCTCACATGTTCTCACGTGTCGTCACGTGTTCTCACGTGTCGTCACGTGTTCTCACGTGTTACACTGACCTGCAGTCCTGAGCGACGGAACGCGGCGTCTGTCTGAATCTTGACGGACACGACATCAACAGACTGATGCTGCACGAGTGACACGACGTCCGAGTCCTGACAACCGTCGAGTTCGAGCAGAAGTTCTGAAAAACAATGTTTCAGTTTAAACTGAATATACATGATTATATTTAGATAAAGACCTATTCATCAATATAATATATAATCATATACACACATATATATGTATACATACAAATATATACACACACAAACACATACAAACACATACACACACAGATATACAATTTTACTTATATAATAAACTAAATTCATTGAATCCACATAATAGTAATAACAACAATAACAAAAACAATAATCATCATCATCATAATAGTTTTTATGACTAAATCAGTAAAAACTTGTCAATGGTCGAAGTTTTTAACATTAAATGAAGAGTTTTAATGAAACTTGAGTTTTAATGAGTTATTTGTTTTATTTTTCTTCCTCTGTTGTTTATTTTCATGTGCATATGTATTGATGATTGATCAATAACAATAGTAATCAATAGATAAACAACACAGAAATAAAACAAGTTAGATTTGTTTCAAACACATTTTCTCATATTTGGCAGAAAAACAGTCAAAGGTTGTTTTGACTGAAGATCAAAGTGTTTAATAAAAATAATCTGAGAACTGATTCACATTTTCTTCAGTCGAGCGAATCTTAAAAATGCAAACTGATAAATTCAAATCTGTGTTTTGAGGAGAAGGAAACGAACTTTACGAAACGTACGAGAGATCTCATCTGAACAAACGAATGAATGAAGTTACCTGTTGTGCAGCAGCTGACATCTTCATCATCATCATCATCAGGGAGACGAGCAGCAGCTTCAGACTCCGACTGTCCTCCATGTCTTCTTCTTCTCTTCTGTCCAGGACGTCTGCAGCGTCCCACTCTTTTCAACCTCCTGTGGCCCCCCCCCGTTTCCTGGACAACGAGGTCGGAGTAAAATCAGCTGACTCAGGTGTTTTATTCACACACTTCTCCTCAGGACAATGTTCACACACACACACGTGTTTTTACTGAACATACATGTTGTCAACTTCATACACAAACTGATCGTTTGATCAAAACACAAACGACAAACACAAAAAAAGTAATACACATCTTTATTTAACTGTCGTGTTCCATCGTATTTATTCTGTTTATGAATATTGTATTTTACATTATATGTTATTTCCAGGGTTTATTTTTCTTTGCGTTTATATCGATTGTTCATTTTTCTGATGTTAGTGTTTTAACACAAAACCATTTACACTGTAAAATATTAAAAACAGGCAGAATTAAAACTATAAAAGTCTGATCAATTCAAATGATTACTAATTAAACTTATAATTGTCAATAATAAAATGAATTGGAGTTCTGTTCTATGAAGCAAGTTCAACATATCCAGGATATCTTTCCGTTATCCAGCTGAACTTAACCTAACAATCACAGTCAGGCAAAGTGGTCACATGACGCTGGTTATTATCTTGTTAAGTTAACTCAGGTTTTCTAATCCACACCAGCTCCACGGGTTCCTCTCTAAGCGCTGATGTCATCTTTTAAAGGAATTGGGTGGGTGGAGCTTTTATACTGTTTGATCATAAGTTACCATGGTGATTTACCCCCATAACAAGTGAACGAGCTTCATAGGACTGAAAACTCTGAATTAAACCTGAAGTTAACCTGATGACCACAAATCCTGCTTCATGGTTCAGACTCTGGTTCAAACTCAATTAACTTATATTTCATTTAACTCAAAATGAAAAACTACAGGACAGTGAAGGTTACACGACCGCACGTACGCACGACCGCACGTACGCACGCACGACCGCACGTACGCACGCACACACACGAGCAAAGGTTAGAATGTGTGTGTGTTCCTGTACTTATACCTTTGTGAGGACCATTTTAAGCATAGACCGACGGAGTGAGAACATTGTGACCAGTTGGGTTGTTGGAGGGTTAGAATCAGGTTTGGGTAAGAGAGTGTATTATGTCAATGAGTGTCCTCACTAAGATAAAAGTACAAACGTGTGTGTGTGTGTGTGTGTGTGTGAAGAATAGCAGGAAATCCTGTAAATAAGAATCTGTGTCTGTTTTCTGTTTCCTGAATCTTTCTGCTCTGTCATCACACACACAACACATACACGCGCACACACACACTCTTTCTGCTGAGTCGTCATCATTTGTCTTCCAGACCCCCCCCCCGTTTCTTCACTCATTAAAACTGAACCTCGTCTGTACGAGTTCCACGAAGTGAACGTGCATGGAATGAAAACTCTCAATTAAACCGGAGGTTACTCTGATAACCACAAATCCTGCCTCGAATTTTCTGTCCTGGACCTGAACTTTGTTTCAGTGGTCAAAAATGGACAACGTTTCTTATACAAATGCTGCCATCTTGTGGTGATGATAATTATTTACAGTCTGTGCAGTAGTGATCGTGTGGAGCTGTGGTGTCGAGGCCTCGCCCACACATGCTCTCGACCAATCACGAGTCAGTCTCAGATGTCAATCATCACGTCTCAGCCTGTTTTTATATCATCAAATAACTAATGAAAACCAAACTGATCAGAAACACTTGAACAAACATCAGTGAGAGAAGAACGACCTGAAATGACAGAAACATCTTTACAAACATTTATTTAACGTCTACTTTGATTTTCTTTGTTTGGTCCATGTCCCATCTGCTAACATGGAGGAGGAGGGGCTACTGGAGCCAGACACCAGGTTAAACAGATCATTTGGCTTCACTTTAGAGTCCGAGTCAAACGTGTCTGATAACGAGTTCCTCTGGTTCTACTTCCTGTTTTCACGTGGACGATGATCAAACGTCCCGAAGATGTTAAAGACAAAATGAAAACGTAAAGCGTCACATCAGCAGCTCGTCCTGACAGTTTACTTATTATTACTTTGGATTGTTGTAAACTTAATAAAAGAAATTTGATTGATTTGTAATAACTTTCTTTTGTGTAAGTCTTTTGAGTGTTTAATTTTAAATGTCTGGACTTTTTTTACTTTTTAAACTTCAATTTGTATAAAACTTGTATTATATTCTGACAGTTTGTTCCTGAAATCAACAAAATGAAATGTTAAATTTCAATATAAATAAACATTTACTGACAAAATGAAATTTTCATGCATCAGTTTGTTTCTCAGAAAAAACCCAAAGATCCAGAACCAGTTGGTCACGAGACTCGAGGAGAGATTTTATCCTCAGGTGTGATTTATTTACAGGTGCATGTTATTCATGCTGTTGTAGTGACTGATGTTTGAAACTTGATGTTTGAAACTTTGTCCTCAGTTGTGATTTATTTATTTGCAGGTGTGCATGTCGTTCATGCTCTCGCAGCGCCTGCAGCGGACATAGCAGCACCAGACGAACTTGCACTCGCAGCGTTGGACGTGTCGCACGACATGCGTGTTGTATCCACGGCCACAGCACAGCAGGTTGCAACCGTCCGGTCCAGCGGACGTCCGGTTGCAACGGCGCCCTCGGGTGCCGGCGATGCCGCGGCGCCGGTCCTCCAGGCAGTAGTTGGGAGACTTGTTGAAGAAGATGAGCTGGTGTTTGTCGACAGGAAGAAGACGCTGGTCCTTCCTCCTCGTCTTCCTCTTTGAGCGGTCCGACACCTGAACGCTGTGCTCGTACTGCTCCTTCAGATAAACGCCGACACGTTCGAACGCCGCCATCGTCCTCCAACACGTCTTCACCGCACAGGAACCGGAAACACCATGACAACGACAGTCTGTCAACATCGTCCTGTCAATCGCCTGCAGGGTGAGACAATGACACACAAATTTAAACATGACAACAGAAAATTATTTTTCTTTGTTCCTTTGTTTCTAAGAGGCTTTTATTTTGAAACTCGTGTGCAGGGAGTGATATTAAAACTAAAAGATTATTTTCATTATTTGTATTATTGATCAAATGTTATTCTATAAAAGGTCAGAAAATAGTAACTATGCTGATTTCATTTTCCCTTGGTGTCTCACCTGGCGTCCTGCCTCTGTGTTGTGCTGGTTCATGGTCACCAGCGTGTATCCTCCCCTGCTCGTCGACATGTTTTTGGCGGCGGCGTCGATGAACCTGCGGCTGAACCAGGTTCCGTACTGGATGTGGTCCGAGCAGCCGCCCCAGTGCCAGCCCTCCGTCACGGAGCCGCCGCCCTGCAGCCGAGCGTCACAGCCGCACTCCGTCATGTTGCCCTGACTACAGGAGCGCGTGACGGCGTGGACCAGCCCTGCAGCCATCACCGCGTAGATAAACGCTGTTTCTTTGGTTCCTATTGGACGAGAGGGAGGGAGGGTCAGAGTGACATCATCAAGTTAGCATTCTAGAGTAAAAATAAAAGTTGTAAAAATATTTTGGTTCTTGTTGACGGCCAATGTGTTTGTTTTATTAATATAATGTGTTTGTATTTATTTGTTACGTGCATCATTATTATTATCACGTTGCGCTCTCACCGCTGGTTAACTCATGTTCGAACACCGGAGGGCGCTGGTTGACGGAGCAGTTCCACCTCTCGTGTCTGAACTGACTCTGACACTCGTCGATAGCGAGTCGAGCTCCGTCCTGGACGCTCGGCAACAGAAAAGGTTTCTTGCGACACAGCTCCCTCTGCCTGTTGCTCAGAGGAAGGTTCGAACAGCTCAGCTTGTCCGGGCCGCCGGCCGACGCCACACCCAACCACCTGATTCAAGAAATGATTCATACATTTATTTAACATCTGGGTCTATGATCAATGATCAATAAAAGATAAACACTGGATATATCACATCAGACCTGAAGCAGCAGAAAGAAAATAATTGTTTGTGGTGGTTTCACTTCAGCTCAGAACAAACTGATTTGAATTTTAAATTTACTTTACTTGAAAATAAGCTTCACTGGAGTTTAGGTTGAGGCCAAATAAAAAATAGAGATCTGTGTTTTATGATGAGTGAACAGCAGAGGGAGACAGATCACTGCAGAAACTTCACTGAACAACAACAATAATAATACTAATAATAAAAGTAATACTAACAATACTACTACTACTAATAATAATAATAGAAGTTATTTTATTGATGTTGGTTTAAGATGAAGTTAGTATTAGGATCATTGGTCTGTCACTGAGGGACCGTCAATAAATTCCTTTTTTAAATAAAAAGTGTTTTTAATAGATTTGTGTCATGTGACTCAGTGAGTCATATCACATGTCACTGACATCAAAGACAAACAGGAGACGCATTTTTTTATTTTACTGCTTCTGATGTTTTATATGGTTGTTAATATTTGAAAAATATTTGTATATTGTTGATCAGTTTCATATGACAATAACGTGGGATGTGATTTGCAGTCGCTGGGTCACATGACATGAAGTTATTAAAACAGTTCATTTGTGGACGGTCCCTGAGTGAAGGTTTAAACACCAGAGGATCCACAGGAGCCTGAAAACTCCCTCCGGTTATTTCTGTTGATTATAAAACACTGAACCTTAGAGCATAGTGTAATTATATGTTATTTATAATTATATCAATTATAATAGTTCCGACAGAACCTTTATATTTATTATTTTAACAAGTAGAAAATTGGCTTTATTATCCAACACTGAACAGTTTAATGAGCAGGAAAAAATCTTACTGAAAACAATACAATCACATTTATATCTTTATTTTTTATCTCAGATTATGATTATTAGATTATTCGTTTTTGATTCTAAGAAAAACTGAATAATAAATAACCGATAATTAATTTACATTCACTTCATATGTTGATGAATAAAAGAAAAAAAGTCTAAAAGTGAGATTTGTTTCCTGTCCACAGTAACCCTGTGTGAAATAGTAGTATTAATACTCGTATAAAGTATAATATACTCACATCCAGGAGCCCCGGCAGCACAGCGGACAGACGCAGAGCAGCAGCAGACTCACGGGACTCATGTGTCGGACTCTTCTGATCCGTGTCTCCATGTCCTCTTCATCAACCTGGAGCTCGAACTCTCATCACCTCGGTCCTCCAGAGCAGCTCCGGTGAGGCGGCGGCCCCTGAGCCCGGCGTCCTGCTCCCTGATTCGGTCACTGATCCGCGGGCGTCCCGGAGCCGCAGCTTTATTCAGCTGGAGCAACACGACCATCCTGATTGGACGGCTCAACTGCTGACGTCACGGACACGCACCGTGGGATCGCCCAATATCCGTGATTATTAATATTATTCAGGACGTAAAACAGAAAAAGTCAGTTGGATAAAATAAGTTTTATTCATTTCAATGATTTAAATCAAACAAATCAGATGATTCATGTTTTCACAGTCGAAAAGTTAAAGTTCAGAGAATAAATATTTTTCAGCACGGAAACAAAACATGAAACGATTCAACATTTAAATATAAAAATATATAAAATATAAGACTTTTCTTTACATCT
This sequence comes from Hippoglossus stenolepis, assembly GCF_022539355.2. NCBI lineage: Eukaryota > Metazoa > Chordata > Actinopteri > Pleuronectiformes > Pleuronectidae > Hippoglossus > Hippoglossus stenolepis. The sequence goes on along the minus strand of NC_061504.1, from coordinate 18,477,640 downwards.
TTGGTTTGAAACAAGAAATAAAAGACACAAAGCAGCTGGTTAGGAAACATCAGTAACTAATTAGTATGCATAGTCAATTAGTTAGTGCAGATGGAAATCTAGTTACTAATCACCCGACCTAGAAGTCTTTGGAAAACATAAACTAGTTACTATGCATTGTAAACTAACTAGTATACAGGACTAGTTAGTGTGTATCAGAACTAGTTAATAAACATCAGAACTAGTTAGAATCAGTTGTACTGCAACTATATACTAAAAGTAGCAAGTTGTGCCCTTAAGAAACAAGGTGATTTTGAAAAAATAGTTCCATCACTTGACGAGGAGGTACGACGTCGCCAGGACCACACAAAGATATATCAACATATATAACAACAGATATATCAACAGATATATCAACAGATATATCAACAGATATAACAACAGATATATCAACATATATAACAACAGATATATCAACAGATATATCAACAGATATAACAACAGATATATCAACAGATATATCAACAGATATATCAACAGATATATCAACAGATATAACAACAGATATAACAACAGATACGATTAGCAGCACTCGAGGATGTGACGAGCAGAGTTGGCAGACGTAACTAGCAGCATTAGCAGAAGTTAGCAGTATTAACTAGCTGTAACTAGTAGCGATAGTAGAAGTAACTGGTTCTCACACAGGAAATGGACGATTTTTTCTTCTTTTTAACGATGAGAAAATGATTCTTATTACAAATGTGAGAAAATATTTGTGGTTCTTCAGTTTGATGAAATGTTTAGACACGTTTTCGTGGAATCACTCTTCAAAGTTTGTTTTTGCTGGAATCACAAAATAAAACAAGAAGAACAAGTTTCATACATGTTCTTCTTCATTTGTTTTTACTCCTCTGTCTCACACACACACACATACACATGCATGTACACACACACAGACACACACACACACACACACACACACGTTCAGTTTGCGGGACACAGGCGGCTCAGGAGGATCTCAGAGTACACCTGGTTCACTGGTCCTCTCACGTGATAGGTGAAGGTGTCAGGCTCCGCCTCCTGCTCCGTGTCCTGCACGGCTGATTGGCTGCTGAGCCTCGTTCTGGAGGATGTGGTTCTGTTGGACGTCGTGTCACCTGGAGGCCTAAAGGAAGGAAACCTCTCCACCTGTGAAGAAGAAACCGCAGGTGCTAGTTGAAGAGTTGGGCATCGTCTGCGTAGAGTGAAATCTGACGTTTCCAAGAGGAACTCCATCACCAATCACCAATAACTAATAATCACAGTATTTATCTTTTCAACCGACACAAACAGGACAGAGACACATGACTAACTGATATTTTAAATGTTTCAGATCCCGCCCACGTTGATGTCGCACCAAGGAAATTACAGAATCCAAATCAAATGAAACCTTTGTTCTTATTCGTCCACTCAAGAAGATCGACAGAGGAGTTGTTGATGAAAAAGTTGTTACCTCGTGAAAGTGGCAGGCACATCGTCCCTGAAGGAACTCTTTATATCGACCCATCGTGATGCTGAACGTGTCAATCACCTCGTACCCGTGATGCTTCGCTGTGGCCATGATGTTGTCGTTGTCTCTGTCGAGATCTTGGATTTCTCTCTGAAAGTACGAGGGAGGTGTTTTCAGTTTCCGAAGAGACGCGACCTCAGGTGATTCCTGATCCTCAGAGGTTTGACCCATGTGATTGTAACTTTATTTATACTTTATGACATTATTTATAACTTAGTTATACTATATTATTAAAAGTCATCATTATATTTACACTTAGTGTCATAACACTGACGTTTCATCTGTTTCTTTATTTGAGTCGATATGAAGAACCTACCAGACTGAGAGATCTGATCCCATCCACAGGAAGATGGAAACCCATCCCTAAAGTCTTCACCACCACCAGGGTGTTACTGAGACCCTCCCTGAGGAGGAGGAATCAACACGTGTTGTCATGGGAACCACAGTCTGGACATTGAAGCCTGTGAAATTGATTCTGAAGGAAAAGAACCTGATTCACTGAGTTCACTGCAGATCTGGAAGTGAAGCTCTACACCGACGACACTTTATATACTCAATGTTTTAACCCTAACTTTTTAGTATTTTCAACAAACAAAGCTACGTCTGAGTAACTGCACAAACACAAACTCTGATGATGTCGACAGAGACTGAATCTGAGGAGGCGACGTGTTTCTCACCTGTCCAGCACCTCGCTGACTGTCCACAGGTGATTGGTGTTGAGCCACTGGACTCCTCCCACCACCAGGACCGTCAGGTTGGAGTTCACCAGAGGTTGAGACCTGTCGGAGCAGAGGGAGGATCGGTGTTAGTTGAAGAACATCTCCAGCCCCGGTGACACCCTGGTGACTCACCTGTGGAGCAGCTGCAGCAGCGCCTCCCTGAACGTGGGCCTCTGCTCCTTCTCCAACCAGAACTGAGGATAATACGAGTAGCTGACCAGAGTCTGACCTGCGTTCAGGTCCCTGTGGACCAGCGTGTCGTGAGCTTTGCCCCAGTCCTCCAGACTGGAGTTGACCCGCTCCATCAGGAAGTACATCATCCCGCGATTGGTTGAGTCCCCGATAAACAACACCTGAGGATGGATGATTCCACTGATGAGTCTGCGCCACCATGAGGACACATGTGATCTGACATTAGTCTCACTCCTTCATGTCCCATGACCTCACCTGAGATCACATGACCTCACCTTCCTGTCTGTCATACAGCCCTGCAGCAAGCGGCGCTCCACCAACCGGTGATAACAGCCATCTGGTTGCCAGGCAACCTCCCTCCAATCACATGTCCTATTGTCAGAACAGCTAAGACATGGAACCACCCACCGACCTGAGACAGACAGACAGACATGTGAGACAGAGACATTTGAGACAGAAAGGTGAGAGACAGACTGAAAGAGAGGTGAGACCGAACGGTGAGAGACAGAGACATGTGAGAGAGACAGGTGCGAGACGGACAGACAGACAGACAGACAACCGAGAGATGGACAGACAGGTGAGACAGAGAGGTGAGAGACAGACCGATAGACCGGTGAGAGACAGAGACATGTGAGAGAGACAGGTGTGAGACAGACGGACGGACGGACAGACAGACAGACAACCGAGAGATGGACAGACAGGTGAGTTACTGGGGACAGGAAGTGACCTCACACCTGGCTGGTGTCCTGACGTGCAGATGTGACGTGGCCTCTGGGACGTGACGGCGGTCTGAAGACCACAGGAGCGATCGGGTCGGACTCGGAGACCACAGTCCTGAAACCAGAAAACGCATCAGAACTCTTCCTCTCCTACCTCCTTCTCTTCTTCTTCTTTTGTTTCTGAACTCTGTTGTCAGAGGTCAGAGGTCAAATAAACCAGCTCGGCTCAGAGGCCCCGTGAGAGCCGCCAGGTCTGGCCCCGAGTTCAGAGACTCCGCCGTCAAACACACCGTACAACACACACACGCTTGTTTGTCCCCGTAATGTGACTGTCGGTCCCCACAACAGGGGTACAACCTGCAGCACACACACACGGCCTCCTCTTCTGCAGGTTTCGTGGCGGCGGCGTCACATTCCTCACTGCGGCGTCGCAGCTCACAACAAAGTGCAACAAGAAAACTTAACAGGGATTTTCTTGTTCGTACCTGAGCTCAGTGTAAACGCTCAAACAGACCGGACGCTGCTCTGAGATCAGCCGCCGCCGCCACGCTACCAAAACACGCCCACACCAAACACACCGTAGCCTTTCATCCTGAGGGTCACGACTCAGAGCCGCCGCCACAGAGAGGACCACAGACCTCGTCCAGGACTGAAGACTGGATCCTGGAACTGGTCTCAGTCTGAACCAGGACTTGGTCTGAGTCATGTTGTTATTTATCTTCAGAAAAAACTCATTGTGAAAAATGTACTGTGACAATAAAAACAATGAAATCATTTAAATATAAATAGATAATGTAAAGTAATGATGAAATGTAAAATATGAATTAAACTATGAGAAAAACTAAACAGCAGATAAATTTAGTTATTTATTAAGTTTATTCTGGAGTCAAATCAAAAAAAGAAAAGAAAACTACGACACAAATAATAAATATAATAATCAATGATCATTCTTTTTCTCCAGGTTTAAAATAAATATCACCATCACTCATATTCATATTAAATAATCATAAATATTTAAAATGTTAAAAAAAACAGAAACATTAAAATGTTTTTATAGAAGTCAAAATTAATTCACATGATTTATTCATTTAAATTATTGATAATTTATTCCATTTTAAAACTGTAAAAGTTTTTATCAGGATAAGAACAAATTCCATAATATTTTTCCTTATTTTATGTTTTTCAGATTATTTATCTAATATTATAATTTAAACTGTAGAGAAATAAAAAATGTAAACGATTGAAAATATCGAACTAATGATAAATTAATAAACTCGTGTTTTTTGTTAATTCTTAATAAATTGAAGTTTGGTTTGAGACTCGTCACAGACGAGATTCATGTGACTGGTAGGTGTGATGGGGGGTGGAGCTGCAGGTGTGATGTCACAGTGCTGTGGGGGTGGAGCTGCAGGTGTGACGTCACAGTGCTGTGGGGGTGGAGCTGCAGGTGTGATGTCACAGTGACGTGTTGTGAGGGGGTGGAGCTGCAGGTGTGACGTCACAGTGCTGTGGGGGTGGAGCTGCAGGTGTGATGTCACAGTGCTGTGGGGGTGGAGCTGCAGGTGTGATGTCACAGTGACGTGTTGTGAGGGGGTGGAGCTGCAGGTGTGACGTCACAGTGCTGTGGGGTGGAGCTGCAGGTGTGATGTCACAGTGCTGTGGGGGTGGAGCTGCAGGTGTGATGTCACAGTGACGTGTTGTGAGGGGGGGTGGAGCTGCAGGTGTGACGTCACAGTGCTGTGGGGGTGGAGCTGCAGGTGTGATGTCACAGTGCTGTGGGGGTGGAGCTGCAGGTGTGATGTCACAGTGACGTGTTGTGAGGGGGGGTGGAGCTGCAGGTGTGACGTCACAGTGCTGTGGGGGTGGAGCTGCTGTCACATGTGAGATCGTGACCATGAGTTTCACTTTTCTTCAGCTCCGTGTTTCTGAGTTTACAGACGAGTTCTGTTTTTCAGTGCGGAGCAGAAGCAGAAAGTTAATCCTCTGAGCGTCGTGATCAAAGATCTGAACTGATCTGAGATCTGATCTGATCTGACTCTGAGTAAACCTGCTCATAATCCCATCAACAGTCATCAGATCACACTCACTGCTGCCAAGAGCTTTTAAGAAAAGACCTGAGACGCTGCCAAAAAAAAAAGACCAGGAGACGACTCGGAGGAGAATCAGGAATTTACAGCTCCAACAGAAAAACAGAAACTCAGAGGATCGTCTGGAAATCTGAGGTTTGATTCTTTGTTTCAGAAACTAGAAGAAAAAGTTCTAGAAGTTTCTCACTGTCAGTCTAAGCTGTCAATCATGACGTCTCCGCCTGTTTTTCAGGAGGTCAAAGGTCACTGAAGCTAAGTGAGACCTGTTGCTTCAAAATAAAAGCTTAAACTGAACCAGGCTGCAGCTGGTATTCATCTGTGTGTTCTGATTGTTCCGTCACATGATGAATCTGGTTTTGATTTATGATGAAAAAACATGAACAGACGAAGTTCAGATGTTTTTATAACTGATCGTCTCCAACTTTAATCGCAGCTGTTACACCGGATCCTGATCCTGATCCTGAACCTGATCCTGATCCTGATCCAGTCTGTAACTCAACAGTTAATAACAAACATCATGTTGGTTTCTCCAGAAGCACAAATGCAACTGAAGAACCTTCCACACTTAAAGGTTCTGGATCATCAAAGCTTCAGGTTCTGAACTGAACCTCAGCTCAGAACCTGAATACGACAGTGATGACATCATTCAGCAGGTCAAATTAAAACATTATCTTCATCACATGATGTCATTGTGTGTGTGATCTCTGATGAGGACTCTCTGTTACCGTGGAGACAGCAGTGATGAGACGCTGCTGATGATGAAGAATCAAAGTGTTTCTTGTGTTGGACACAAAGTGAACAGACAGAGGGGCCACTGTGGCCCCGCCCTCGGTGAACCAGGGGCCCAGACGAGTCGGGCTCCGGCGCTCGTGGTTATCACCTCGGATCAAAGAGAAGCAGCAGCTTTCATTTTAGCTTCAAAGAACCGGCCCCACACCGCATCAATGGGCTCTGTGTTCTCCAGGGGCCCCGCCTGGGGCCCCACTGACCCCCCAGCAGGATGACTAAACACCCTCTCTCTGCATCTGCCTCAGAGTTATTGAGGCCAGGTGGATCAGAGAGGACAGGTGAGGGCGGGGATGAAAACATGAGACATGAGACATTAGAGACGTTTATGAAAATATGTTCTGAGCTGTTACTGAGCGGCAGCGCCCCCTGCAGCCACACGTGGTGATTACCTCTGATCTGAGCACGAGGTAAACGCTGGTTGATAAAATGATCCACATTCAGTTTAACACAGGAAGTGACATCAGACAGAAAACTGATACACAACTTCTGGACATTATCTGATATATACTCTCTCTATATATATATATACTTCATCTGATAAGTATTATAAATGTTACAATATTATTTTCATTAATATGGTTAATATGATAATATCATTATCAATATGATAAACATGACTTTTGGGTCTGCTCTATTTGACCAAATCTGTGTTTCTGTGAGACGCAGAACTGACATCACTTCCTCCACAGCGCAGCAGCCAATAGGAGGGCGGCTGACTCACCTGGACGAAGCTGCACATCACATGATCTGTGAACATGGGCAGACTGGGTCGGTTCTCACGGAACAAGTGGACGGTGTAGATCGTCATGACGACGGGCTCCGTCTCAGCGTCGTCCGTCACCAGGATGCTGATCCGGCTGTTGCCGAGGCCAACCGGGTAGTTCGCCATCCTGCAAACAAAAAAACGTGAATCATCTGTGATCAGAGGTCGAAGGTCGAGGGTCGGGGGTCGGTCCTGGTTTCACCTGGGTCCTCGGTGCTCGTCCAGGTGGACCGCGCAGGACGAGCTGACGGTCATCGGTCTGATTCGAACCATCACCGTGTCAAAGGTCACCTCGGCACAGTACTCCTTCACCCCGGGGCTGAAGGGTGGAGTCAGGGTGAGGGGGGGGTCGGTGTAGATTTGTCGGAGGTGGGGGTTGCCGCAGCGACCTGAAACACATGGAGAAACCGACCAATCACAGAGCTGGATACAAGTGGTGTCGACCGTGTGAAGACCTGACTCATCATGGTCTTACCTTTACCTGCAGCTCCGCCCAGTGAGCTCACATCTGACTCCTGATTGGACGAAGCGTCATCGCTCCTGTCAGAGACACAAACATAACTTTAACTCGTCTGACTGAATGATTGACAGGATGGTGCAGCAGTGAATTATGGGATTTTGAAAACTCACCTGGAGCTGATGTTTCTGAGGAGGTTGTAGTAACAGCTGATCCTAATCATGTGATCAGAGATGCTCAAAGGACGAGAGGAAGAGGAGGACGAAGAAGAGGAGGAAGAGGGAAAGAGCTACAGAGAAACAACAGAGCAAGAGACTGATAAAAGCTGCAGCAGCTCCCCCTACAGGTGATGAGATGTAATCACAACAACAATGTGTTTACCAGTTGAAAGGCAGAGGGCGCTGACATCTGTCTCTGAAACTGAAGAAGAAGAAGAAACTCGTCCTCTGACAAACACAGATCATCTGACCCTCCACAGACACCGTACTGAGAGAGAGACAGGGAGAGAGAGAGAGAGAGAGAGAGACAGACAGAGAGAGAGAGAGAGAGAGAGAGAGAGAGAGACCGACAGAGAGAGAGAGAGAGAGAGAGAGAGAGAGAGAGACCGACAGAGAGAGAGAGAGAGAGAGAGAGACAGACAGAGAGAGAGAGAGAGATAGAGAGAGAGAGAGAGACCGACAGAGACCGAGACAGAGAGAGAGAGAGAGAGAGAGAGAGAGAGAGAGAGACAGAGAGAGAGAGAGACAGAGAGAGAGAGAGAGAGAGAGAGACAGAGAGAGAGAGAGAGAGAGAGAGAGAGAGAGAGAGAGGCCGACAGAGAGAGAGAGAGAGAGAGAGAGAGAGACAGAGAGAGAGAGAGACACAGAGGAGAGAGAGAGAGAGAGACCGACAGAGACCGACAGAGAGAGAGAGAGAGAGAGAGAGAGAGAGAGAGAGAGAGAGAGAGAGAGAGAGAGAGAGAGAGACAGAGAGAGAGAGAGAGAGAGAGAGAGACAGAGAGAGAGAGAGAGAGAGAGACAGAGAGAGAGAGAGACAGAGAGAGAGAGAGAGAGAGAGAGAGAGAGAGAGAGAGAGAGAGAGAGACAGAGAGAGACAGAGAGAGACAGAGTGAGAGTTAACTCTAACACAGAGACAGTTTCTGTCTCACGTCCTACCTTGGACTCTCACCTGTCTCCTGTCTGTCTCTGACGACAGGTGTGTGTGTGACAGGAAGTGCAGTGTGTCCTCCAGGATCAGGTCTTTGGTGACCTGTCCGTCAAACGTGTCGTCCCTCAGAGCTGAAAATGTTAAATCAGTGTCCACCTGGAGACAAAGAGACGGCAGGTAGAAGAGGCTGAGGACACAGTGACCTCTGCTGGACATTTACCTGCAGCTCACCTGAATAACTTGATTGAATATGTTATGAAAACTCACCTTAAATTAAACATTTGTGTTATTATTCCCCGATCATCTGTTATTCATTTGTAGTTTTGACACTTTCTGGTCATTTTACTTTTTTTATCTTCATCAAATCACATTATTTGGCAGGAAAACAATATGTCAGTGACAGGAGGTCTCACTCTGACAGAAATGTGAGGATCAGTCCATCTCTTACCTGGACGACGACAGGAGTGTTGGAGCCGCTGAACATCAGAGTGAAGGTGAGCAGCTGGTAACACAACACACACCTGAAACACCACAATCAAACTGAGCTCATGGGATCTTTCAAAATTTAATGGATTGTATTCCATTGGTGGATTTTTACCTGTTGACTCTTTCTGTCCTCTCATTGGTTGACACTGCCGCCTGCAGCACTTCGCCTATCACGTGCTTCATCTGCCCAAAAGCATGATGGGAGCTCGCTGGTCCCAGCTTCTGCCGCAGAAAGTCCCTGAGCTACGAGAGAGGAGGAGTTAACAGCAGCAGGGGGCAGCGCCCCACATGAAGTACGAAGATAAAAGCACTGCTTCACCTTCAGGGGTCGTGCCCTCAGCTCCTGATTGGTCGCAACCACCATGACGTCATGCAGGAACGATGTCAGTGGTCGGACTGATGTCACCAGAACATAAATGTTCACCATGGCAACCAGACCAGGAGGCGGAGCTCCAACAGGTGACAGACTGTCAGAGAGAAGTAGGTGAATACGGACAAGTTTGATTAATCAGACAGGTGATCTGACACTCACCTGTCCTGAGGCATCCCCAGCTTCTGATTGGTCGATCCACAGGAGTACGGCCTCAAGGGTAAATCGACTCCTGAGGAGGAAACAGGTGAACACGAACACACCTGGTGTGATTTATTTTTTACAGTGTAAAAAACATCAGTTCACACCTGAAGCTGCTGACTCACCTTTCAGGTGAGACCATGTGAACATGTGACACAGACCTGCACCTGCGTCAGAGAAGGCGTCCATCAGAGCCGGGATGAGGTTCACCTGAGGACGCAGAGACACAGGTGAGTTGATTCAGACGTCAGGTGGGATCAGAGCCGCTCTGTGATTGGCTGGAACAGATGAGTCTCACCCTCTGATGTCGCTGCAGGTGAGAGAACGAGACTCTCCTCAGACAACTCCGCTCTGAACTGCTGAGACACAGCAAGAGGCTCCACCCACTCACACCTGTAACCATGGAGACACACTCCTGTAACCGGGGAGACCATTCTCAACTGTTGCTATACTCATGGAGCACAGCTGTCAATCACCTGACTGCATGTGATGACGTCATGTGAGCGCCCTCATCTCTTTACCCTGATTGGTTTGGAGGACGCTGCTGGTCTCGGTGTATCTGGATGTGTGGACGTCGTAGTGGAGCTGCTGCAGCACCTGCTGGTACAGCTGCACCTCGGTGTCAGACGCCTGGTGTCGACCCGTCAGAACCACGGCCCGGCGCCGCCCTGACGGTTTCTGAGACGCCCCCCGCACCTGAGGAGAGAGGATGTCAGTGAGACGTCTGTGATCCAGAGCATAGAAAGAGAGAGAGACAGAGAGTGAGACAGAGATAGACAGAGAGACAGAGAGAGAGAGACAGAGAGAGAGAGACAGAGAGAGACAGAGAGAGAGACAGAGAGACAGAGAGACAGAGAGTGAGACAGAGAGAGAGACAGAGACAGAGAGACAGAGAGAGAGAGACACAGACAGACAGAGAGAGAGACAGAGACACAGACAGAGAGAGAGAGAGAGAGACACAGACAGAGAGAGAGAGAGAGACAGAGACAGACAGACAGAGAGACAGAGAGAGAGACAGAGAGAGAGACAGAGAGAAACAGACAAGAGAGACACAGAGAGAGAGACACAGACAGAGAGACAGAGAGAGAGAGAGAGACAGAGAGAGAGAGACAGAGAGTGAGACAGACAGAGGGAGACAAAGAGAGACACAGACAAAGAGAGAAACAGACAGAGAGAGACAGAGAGAGAGACAGAGAGAGAGAGACAGAGAGAGAGAGACAGAGAGAGAGAGCAGAGAGAAACACAGAC